>NC_092324.1:46315909-46618939 GCF_036785885.1 Coffea arabica | reverse complement strand
AAGAAAATAGGTCCATATTTATGGAATTTAGTGAGTTCAACTACTTAACCCACACCACATAATCTATACTAATCATATCATACAAAATATCAACACTATATTATCTGAACTAATTCAAGCCAAACTTATACCACCTATATAATTCTCTACACTACAACAAATATACAATAACTAAAAATTGTGCAACTTAACACGAGAAATATTCGCTCTCCTGCGCAACGCGCAGGCCGTCCAAACTAGTTCCAAGATAAACCAAAAGTACTCGTATTACTGCTCACTTCCTAATCCAAAATCTTTTCTTGAATGGATCTTGACTTACTAAGAGTCAACAAGACAAAGACAGAATGGTAACTATTACCATTTCCACCTAACCGTACTTGAATTATTACATTTCACATTAAAGGAGATTCTACAATGACTATATTTTACCTATATATCATACTTGAATTAGTACATTTTACCTATGGATTAATCTTATATACACTGGTTAAATAGATGGCACACGTGTAAAATTTAAAGTTGAAATCCAAGTAAATTAGATATGCTTCTATCTTCCAAGTAAATTTAAACAAAAAACACTACCTGAATCACAAGTACTTATTAGTTAATCCAAAATCTCTTCTTCCATGAATCTTGATTTACTACGAGACAAAAACTAAATCATAACTATTACCGTTACCAAGTTAATCATACTCAAAGTAGTACAAACCTCCAGCTCTTGGGCTAGCGCACGTTCACAACGTTCTCTTATTAATATTATTTTTTGTTACATGAAAAATTAGGCACGTTTCTTTTATGTTATCAGATGTTATTTCTTATCCTCTCCAACGTACACTTTCTGATGCCTATAAATAGCAGCTATTCCCACTTTAAAAAATATACCAAAAGCTGACAGTAGAGACTTTCTTGCCAGCTTTCCTCTTCTTCTTCTTCTTCCACTCTGTTGGATTTACGCAACATTTGCTAGTTTTGATCCTTTTTATTTATAACAAGAAAAAGGTTTGTTTAATCTTGGAGAAACATTTCAACCTCTTGAAATAGTTTCTTAGGACAGTGCTATTAAGTACGACTCAAACTATATTTTATTAGCTTTAGTAACGGGGAAGGGAATTAAGGCTCTTCCCCTCTACTTGGTCGGGGGATCAATCCCTTGGCCAAGCAGTTGGGGTGGGAGGGAATTGGGAGAGGGAGAGGGATAAAAAAAAAATACTCGAATAGATATGCTTCTATCTATATAGCTTAATGAATGCCCAAACACTTGTTAGGAGACTGTTGGAGTCCTTTCTCCAATTAGATATGCTTCTATCTTCCAAGTAAATTTAAAAAAAAAAAAAAAAAAAACTTGAGTCACTTGTACTTAATCCAAAATCTCTTCTTCCATGGATTTTGATTTACAACAAGACAAAAACTGAATTGTAACTATTAACCACTAGCTTTTGAGCTCATGGCGAGGAGAAGGGAATTAAGGCCCTTTCCTTAGACAAGAGATTGATCCTTTGGCCAAGCAATTAGGGTGAGAGGGAATCGGGGGATAAAGAAAAAAAATACTTGAATTAGTAAATCTTACATGAAATGAGATCTTCCTAAATGGTTTCCTAAAATATGCATTCATCTGTTGAACTGTATGTACAATTTTGTCCCGGTAACTAGCTCCAAAACCTTCCACTAAAGCTTTCTGGTAACTTTTGTAAGTACTTTTAAAATATTTCCTCCTTTAAAAAATGATTATATTACTTCCAACACAATCTTATTACGTGTCATAATGGGGCCTAAAAGCCCCCTAACAATTCTTAAAATAAAAAAAATCAATGGTCAATGTGCATTTTATTTTTTTTAAAGGACAATGTACATTAAAATACAAAGAAATCCAACCAATGTCCAGCCATTAATATATATTGATGCTATCTTATATATCTTTAGGAGCTTCTAGGCCCTTTGCTAGTAGTTCTATCCGAAGATTGGGTCCACATAAGCATTGCACTTTTTTGGCACCCCCATTCACTTTTTCCCATCTCAATCCCAAGTGCCCAACTAGGCGGTACCAGTTTGTATTAGACCCCTTGATCTTTTTCATTCATTTTTTTCCCTTCCTTTTATTTCAGGAATCCCTAAAAATCAATCCCCTTTTGTCCATTTCTCGAATCTCTTTCCTTCTCACCTTTAATTTTTTTTTTCTCAGTTGATTCCTTAAAGAGTATTCTTCTTCCACAATTGAAAGTTTAGCTCAGGCTCTTTATGGCTTTCTGGGTTCGTCAGAAATGGCTTGATTTTTAGGAAAGATTCAATTTTGGAATCTGTGGTTGGGGAACTGTGGTATTTTACATGTGGGTTTTGCTTTATATTATTTAATTTTTGGGCGTGAAGGAAGATTTTCTCAGGTGGGTTTGTTCTGGGCTTTCTGATGAGTAGTTGGATGATCAAGTTAAAGTACCGATTTTGATGCCTTAGCCTCTTAATTAGAGAATTTTTTGCAGGTGGGTTTTGGTTCTTGAGCTTAATTTGTGGAGGTATTTTTGCAGAAACGGTGATTTGTTATATCTGGGATTGAGACTTTTGTACTCTTTCTGGACGTTTTTTTCCATTGGATTCAAGCTAATTTGAAGGGGAGAGAGAGGGTGGTGGATGGTGGAGGTAGAAAGTAAAGATGAAAAGAGGGAAAGATGATGAAAAGGCTATGGGGCCTATGTTTCCAAGGCTTCATGTTAATGATACAGAGAAGGGAGGGCCAAGAGCTCCTCCAAGGAACAAGATGGCCTTATATGAACAGCTCAGTATTCCGTCCCAGAGATTTAAACATGGGGTGGTGCCTATTAACTCCAACAGCAGTGCCAATGGGATCCCTCCTGTTTCTTCAAGCCAGGTAAGATGCAGCTGAAGTTTGCTAATGCCCCTGTTCATTTTGTCGTGGAACTTGTTCCTTTCTTTTGGTTGACGTTGAATTTGGCAGTAGCTACATTAATTGATAATCAAATTTTAAAAAATTGACAAAGGAGCCATCGTTTACAGTTTATTCTCTGTTTTGGTTTGTTTCATTTGTAGTTCCTTTGATAGTAAGTCTTGAAGATCAACCAAAATAAGTAATTAACTGAAGCTTAGCTTATGGTCGAATTGATGGGAAGAGGAGAAGATGGCGTTGGGGGAAAGTGAGGATGAAGACACCTTGTTATCTTGTTCGATTCTAATGTAAGGAACCAAAAAAAAAAAAAAACTGTAAAGAAAGTATCCACTTAAAAATTATTGTCTTTAGATCATTAAATTTATTGAGCCTAAAATCTAAATTCGTCCTCTCAATTGGAAAGTATAGAGTTCAACTTTAGGTAATTAAGCTAACCTTTTAGTTTCTGTTGCTGCCACCCAACGGGATGCGACTTATTTTTATTTGATTTTGATGGTGATTTTTGAACATGTTTTGTTTGGATCTTAAAAATTCTAGATCTAAAGCTTCACAAAACAGACCATATTCTTTTAAGGGCTTCATTCAAATAATGTTTTTGGGTAACTATGATAGCCAAACATACTTCCCCAGAGACGAATTAGCATAGGGATGCGAAGGATGCAGGTTAGTTTTCAGGACAAAGAATCAGATCTATGGTTACCCTATTAATGCTTTACGATTGGAGTCTAAAGAAAACTTCACTCAACTAGGCAAGAGCATTAGTCTTAGAAAGGTTAATCAAAATGGAAGATTTGTTTCCAGTGTTCATTAAGCTGCTTTTATATCTGCAGAAAGAACCCTTTAGAAGCATATATATATTGCATATAAAGAGATGAGATTTTGCTTATGAAAAAAGAGATGAAAGTTTTGCTGATGAAAATAGTTTCATCCATAAGCTTGCCCACCCTGAGGGGCTGATGTATAGATGTTTATTTCTGAAAGTTACTCGTGCTAACTATGCTGGACTGGGTTCCTCAGATCATTAATTTGTTTCCCTAGATAACCTGTCCAGATAAAGGGACTTGGTATTGACCTCCTGTCCAGATAAAGGGCGCTGGTGGCAGGGATTTTGCGTTTTGTTGGGACAATCCAACTACATATTATGATTGTCCTGGCTAAACTAAGTAATTTTTCTCTTCTTAGATCTGATAAGATAGCAGTTAATGATAAAACTCTTTTACACAAAACCTGTAAAATTACAACTTATGATGCATTTGAGATTCTTGGTAAACTCTTTCACTTCATATATTATACCTAAGTTTTTTTTTTTTTTTGTGGCACTCGACAGGAATGGCTAAATTTTTTAAGTTATTCAACTTGCTATATAGACACATTTTGAAGGGAAAGAAAGATGTCTACAAGTCTTCCAAATGACACTAACCTTTAATGGAATTGCTTGCCTTTTAGGGTAATGGACAGCAAATGGGTGCGTTTTGCTCACATCAGCTGCCTCTTCCAGGACAAGCCACTGAGAAGTCAGCTAGCAATTACTCTGATTCAAGTGCTCCATTGATGCCAGTTGAGCAGAAAAAGAAGCTAGAGGAAGATGATTTTCGGGTTCCCATCTTCATGCAGTCCAACATGGGCCAAGACCGTGGTAAAACTTATAGTAACATGGATAGAGGAAAACTTTTCTCCTCCAGTCCTGCTTATACTGAGCATTCAACGAAAATTGTGCCTGTCGCTGACAATGAGCCAAGGCAGACCGTAGATATCGGGCCCAGTGTAAGGCAAGAAGGCAGAAGTCAAAATGAGGAGAACACAAGAGAATCTATGGGTGGTAGGGAGCAGTCAATTAAATCTGTCTCCATCTCATCATCCTTAAATAAGGCTGAAGTAGGTTTGAGGCAACCCGAGACATACTTGCGTCCAGAGTCCAGAAATAACAGTGTGGACAAGTGCAGTAGGTTTTCAAATGCTGACCATAATTTATTGCCAGATCATAGGGCCGAGACACATTCCAAAAGCAGGATACCTGGTAATAATGTCTTCGATGAGCCTACAATGGGCATAAGCAATCCAAATTCTTCAGTGTCTAGGTTTGATTTTCAAGCAGAAGAGGAGAGAATTTTTGACGATACAGAGTCTTGTGAAGACAAGACTTGTAGGTCATTACCAACAGGAATTGCAGATAGGGATGACGATTCCTCTGAGACATCTATGGTGGATTCCATATCCGGGTTGGAAATATCCCCTGACGATGTTGTAGGAATAATAGGCCAGAAGCACTTTTGGAAAGCTCGTAGAGCTATTGTCAAGTAAGTTATATTACTCTGGACCTGCATGATATTTTGTGACTTCTGGGATCCTTAAATTTTTGTTCCTCTTTAATGATTTGGATCCTGGGATTCTTGGCTGCTTTTCATGTATTGGGATTTTATCGTTATATTTTTAGAACTTGCTACTTGTGTAACTTTATGGAGACAAAGCAAAGTTAATTTTAGGAGTGAACATTTTATGGCATTTGGGCAGATATGTTGTTAGTAATATTACTGCTTAGTGGAGGTTAGATTTCATGCTACGAGTTTGGGCTTCTCTCAAGATTTTGTTCGTGTAGCACACCATATAAGCATATCAGATGGGGACCATATCTTGGCTCAACTGCCCTTTTTGGATTTGGCCTTATCGGTAAGGAACATTGTCCATTTTTGTGCAAGGTGAGCTGAGTTGCTGGATGGTTCTTAAATTAGTGAGTTTCACCTTTTCAATTGGGACATTTCTGCTTCACTTTTTGAAGTTTTGATATGGGTGGCTTTCGAGCCAACGAGATTTGCTAAGGTCAATGGTGCTGTCTGTGGTGATTTGGACTTCCTTTTAAATTAATAGCTCTGGGGACTTGCTTTTTAGAGATGTTATTAGTCATTTTAGAACTGCCTTGATATTTGTGATAGCATAAGAGACGGAATTTAAATTGTCACTATTGCTGTCTTAGATTAATAATTAACAATTCGGCAAGTTCTCTCATACCAAAAACGTTGGCGTCAATAGAAGTATGTTGTGTTAACGATCGCTTGTTTTTAGCTTGATGATGATTACCTTGTGTTGATGGGTAGAAAATATGTTTCAACCTTTTCAAGAAACCATCATATTCATGCATTCCATTTTTGGTCCATTGTGCGCAACAATTAATGGATGCCTTCTTGGTTTCTATATGTATTGGCCTGTTCCTAAATTTATGCCAAACTTTGGTTGGTTCTATCATAACATTTATGATCCCTCATGGTTTTATGAGTTCTGTCATAATTTACCCACAAAATTTTCATAAACTTAATCCATTTACTCATTGTGACAATGCCCTTCTTATCATTGTAGTCAGCAGAGAGTATTTGCAGTTCAAGTGTTCGAATTGCATAGATTGATAAAGGTACAGTTACGGAGTTTCCAACTTCCATCTTAATCTCTGGTGCTTGTTTAATGTGTTACATTGATTCAATTCTTTAATAACCATGGAGCTTGATTTGACTTTTGTAATAGGTTCAAAGAATGATTGCTGGATCGCCGCATCTTTTGCTCGAGGACAGTGCATACTTGGGCAAACCAATTAAAGGCTCTGCTCCTAAGAAACTCCCAATAGATTACATTGTTAAAGCAATCCCAAATGTTTCCAAGCAGAAAAATGATTCTGAGAAGCCAAATCATAAGATTGAGTGCTCAGCTGAAAATACAGTTGGCAAGGCATCTCTTTCTTCTGTGCAGAATGGTAGTCACCTGCCAAGCCATAGACCATTCTCAGCAAATTCCCCTGCAACAGGTGACTATAGCTCGGGTTCTTGGTGTTTCCCGCAACCCCAGGAACATCAGTGGTTGATACCCATGATGTCTCCTTCGGAAGGACTTGTTTACAAGCCTTACCCCGGGCCAGGATATATGGCCCCTGCTTGCGGGGGTTGTGGGCCCCCAGGGTCAAGCCCAATGATGGGTAACTTCTTAAATCCAGCATATGGAATTCCAGCTTCTCATCACTATCAGGCGATGGGTGGTGTTCCTCCATTTGCTGCCCCTGCTGGGCCTCAGGGATATTTCCCTCCATATGGTATGGCAGTTCTGAGTCAGGGTATCACAGGTTCAGCTGGTGAGCAAATGAATCACTTTGCTGCGCCTGGTCCCTATGGTCAATCACCACGATTGGGGCCCAATTACGACATTCAACGTCAGAACTCAAGTAATGTGCCAAACCAGAAAAGTGGAGCAATTCCAGATGCTGTGCAGTTACATTCATCCAGAGAGAGTGAATTACAAATTAGTACTGCGAGTAGTCCAAGTGAGAGAGTGCAGGGAAGTGGGAGAGGGAATGCTGCAGAAAGAGGCGATGTTCTTCCCCTTTTCCCCACGACTCCAGTTGTTGAGGCCCCTTCCGGTCATATTCAGCAGCCTCGAGAGGTTTCTCACTCGGCTCGAGTGATCAAAGTCGTCCCCCATAATGGCAGATTGGCAACTGAATCTGTTGCTCGCATATTCCAGTCCATACAGGAAGAGAGGAAACAATATGATTCAGCTTAGCTGTACTTTACCACTGTTCAGGGGTTCTTTGGTTACTTTGTAGTAATACATTTTGCTTGTAATGTTTGTTAACTGATATTATTTTCTTTTCTTTTTTTAATATTTTCTTTCTTTTGGAGCACAGGTGCTCCTGTAGATATATACAAGTGTTGTATCTGAAGGCTGCATCAGATCAATATTGATTGATTGTGCGCTGTAGCAGTTGTTTTCTTTTACTCTTTGTAGGCTTTCCTAAATGTATAAATAGTTTCATATGTCTAATCCCTTGGCTGTCTTAATTTTTACTCTCTCTCTCTCCCGGATCTTTGTTCCCTTTCTCTTTTCTGTTTTTCTAACTCCCTTTCTCCTTTGTGGCAGTTCGTCTAGATTTTTGTTCGTTTTCTCTCTTTTCCTCCCTGTTTTCTTGGCCTTCTATATGATGGAACACTTATTTGTGATTGTGAGCTATGACCCTCAGATGTGAGTTGTAGTTGGTGAGCATCCTCTTCATAAAGATGCTATGGCACTATGCTAGCAGGTGAAGCAATTTGAAGCATCAAGGCATCCTACGCATTCCAGCTCGATTACTTTGTTTTAACAAGTTTTGGTTTTTCCGGTGTTTGGGATGTCAAACTTGGGTACGTAGTGCATTCGTATAAGAATCACGAGTGACAAAAAAAAATAAAGATGTCACCATGTGGAATAATTAATACCATGTGCCAATTGCCAACATGACAACCCTGAACCTTGGAGCCACAAAAAAACATGGGAAAACAAGGCAAGGAGTGACGTGGGATGCTTAGCAACCAAAAAGGGCAAAAAAAAAAAAAGTGACTTAAGATAGGCCTTCGTTGGATTGGATTACACAAGCTAGAGGCCTTGCTTGGATTGAAGGTTTTCGTCGGAAAATATTATCGTTTTCCGTGATCACATTTCCCTATCACCTTTTTCCCTCACATATATCAAATCGCTACAGTAATTTTTCCATGAAAAATGACGGAAAATGCAATCCAAACACAACCTTAGACTTCCGGCTTGTTCCCTTTCGATTAACAAAAATCAAATTTTGGCTTCAACATATATAGATTCCTGTGATGTTCTAGAATTGCTTCTCCCCATTGGTTATTTCTTCTTCAAAGCACCAAAATATGTGGCTAATTGACATATGCTATTGAGCCCGTTTTAATTACATTTTTAAGAGTTTCTGATAATTTTTTTAGAAAAGTAACCATCTAACATATTTTGAAATGTGATATATGTGAGATTAAAAAATATGTAAATAAAATATTTCTAAAAAAAAAATCTAAAAACTTTTTGTAGAAAATAAGTCGTCCAAAAAAAACTATTTGTCCAACTTATGAAACCAATATCATATATATGTACAAAGGTTTTCCTAGATGTGTTGTCAATTAGCACTGCCCAATACAAAACACATTCAATTTTAAACCGGGGATAAAAGTGTGTTACTCTTCTTTTTTTTTTTTGTCAAATGTCAACTGTGTGTTACTTAAACAATCAAAGTAAGCCACCTTTTATTCTTTTACCATCATTTGATAAATACTTTACCGGGACAATATGACATAATGCAATAGTTTAGGGGAGCAACGGGGTATATTTACAGTCCTCCCCAATAATTTACAGTCTGTTTCGCTAGAAATACATAGTCCAAGATTTTATAACGCAGAGAATATATAATACGCGTAAATAAGACAGTGAAAATCAGAGAGCAAAATTTCAGGCTTCGAGTTGTCCGATGATTGCATGGCCTCCCCTCATGAAATCCATGTTCCCCTCCCTCATGATCCCGGTAATTTCAATCCACCTTTCATTTGGGATATCTGAGTATGTTGCTTTCATTTGATTGGGATTTTGCATATATGGTACAATAATGTTCGATCTTTTCTGATGCTTTTTTCTTTTTTCTTTTTTCTTTTTCGCTGTGAATTGTGGAAGGTGTGATAAAGCGACTTGATATAGAAATTCTTGAAATTCTGAAAAAAAAAAAAAAAGAAGCTTATTTATTTCCTCACGCAAAATGGACTCTGCATTTTTTTGGACGCGAATCTATAACTTTTTGCTAGCAAGGTGTACTTGTTTCGAGTTGTTGGCATGGTTGTTTTGGCCTTTGGGTTTTTTCTGTCTTTCTCGTCTCTCGACCCCCTCAAATCTCTCTAATGGACTATGTGTAGCTAGTATGGAATAAAACGTGTTTTTGGGAAATTTGAGCTAATTCAACCATCTTGTGAACCCTGATAACAATTTGATGGTGTTTTTGCTCAACTTTGTAGGAGGCAAATCGTTAGAAAGTGATGGTCACTTTTCAGTGCCTATTCATGTCGTAACCCAAGTATCTCAACTTCCTATCGAGTTTCTGGAGCCTTCTCCTGAGAGACAGCTGGTTATTGGTTTTGACTGTGAGGGTGTTGATCTTTGTCGCCATGGGACTCTTTGTATAATGCAGGTACTTAGATGTCAATCATGTCAGAGTAATTTTGGATCCTGATTTGCAATGTGTTTTTTCTTTTTCCCCTCATCAGGTTTCTCTTTTAAAACCGTTTTTCCAAGGAGAAAATTTCGGTTTGCTTATGCTGAGAAATGTATTTAAAGAAGGTTTGATCATTATTAAGGCTTTTGAAATCTGCTTTATGTATTTGAGCTTAATTTTCCTTTTTGATATTATCACCCCAAAACTTGACACCTTGGCTTGTTCAAATTATGAACTATTATTTGTTGCACTCTTGTTGACGGAATATTTTTTTGGTTTGAGTGGAAAGACTTTTCCAAGAAAGTATTTTAAAGCTACAGCATTTAGACAACTTCGCAAAAAGGTAGTTCAAAAAATGTCAGAAATGTTTGGTTATGCATCAGACATACAGTGTTAAAGTAAATGAGTTGTCTGTGACATTGTCAGTGATAAATTAACTGAATCTCATATTCACAAGTTCATTTCCATTGCAAAAATTGAAGAACATGGGACATGTATACTGTGTGATTATGATTTCTCTTTGTACTGCTTTTCTTTTTGTTTGTTCAAAATTTCAAAATAATGGTTTATCTCTTCTACAAAGTGTTTAACCATTCTTCTCGGGGGTCATTTAACTTTGCTGTTTACTTAATGAGGTTGATTTTTATTTTTATTTTCCTTGCAATAGGTTCACCTTCATTTGTTTTCGCTAAAGGTTCTTCTCTAAATGTGCATATGGAAGACAGTCTGGTTTATAACAGATGGCCCTTCTATCATTCATGCAGTTTATTCTTTTATCGCTGTGATAGTGTTGTTATAGTGAAGGACTTAACTGTGGGGCCACCTCTCTCTCCCCCCCCCCCACCCCAAAAAAAACAAAGAAACAAAAGTTCTAGAAATTCATGTTTTATTCCCTATTGAGAATTTTGAAAATTTCCTTTATATACATTTAGCTATTTGCCCCTGCCAACAGTTTTCAAAATTTTTTATTTCCACTCAAAGTTTACATGTGTATGCATTTCGCCCCTTCAAATTAAATCTCCTGGTTCCAGTCACTGGTTATGCTGTTGTGTCAGTGATATAAATTTCATAAGTACTGCTTGATCTATGGTCTGTTTTGGAAGTATCCATTTATGTTTTTTAGTGAAGCTTCATCAAGGATAGTATGCTGCACAGTTATTTTATCGATGAGTGAAAAATGTTCTCTATCAATGAAGGAATTTATCTTTTGCAGCTTGCCTTTCCAAGTGCAATATATTTGGTTGATGCAATTGAGGGAGGAGAGGCTCTTGTGAAAGCCTGTAAGCCTGCACTTGAGTCTAATTACATCACTAAAGTTATTCACGATTGCAAACGAGATAGCGAGGTCTCTTAATGATTTCTTTTCTTTCTGGAACTCCATATGCTTTGCTTGGCATGCACTATTTTATGGTCTCTTGAATCTTAATGTTCAGGCGTTGCACTTTCAGTTCGGCATCAAGTTGCACAATGTTGTGGATACTCAGGTACGTATCCTTCTAGAATTTGTGTAGGCCTTTTTTTTTTCCCAATTCCTTTCACCATATTTACCGTTCAACTGGAGAAGGAGACTTTCCTTAATTTAGTACTCATCTCCTGTGCTATTTATCCTTAGTGAGATAATCTGAAAAAGGATTTACTGGACTAGAATTTTTTTTATATGGTTTTCCTGGCAACTAGTACATCATTTATCAGTTGAATTTATCTCTGCAAGTTAATCGAAAATGGAAGGTAAGGTTGTGATAAATGTTTTCCAGATATTGAAGTAGGGAATGTGTAGGGCAAGCAACGCAAGAATTTGAGTCATTGCTGGTGGTGTAGGTTTTTGGAATTTTTAGCTGTACTTCTAAAAGTGTTTCTGATCCTAGGATTCTGGTGGCTTGGTTCTACATATGCTAGGATGGAGAAATAGTCAACAGTTCTACTTGTATGAGATGCTGCTTTCAGTGGTATCTGCACATCTGTTTGCATGTACTGTATGCGTGTGAGAGTATTGTGATTTGAAAGTGGGATTCCGCAGTTCATGCCTCGTGAAGTTTGTTAAAGGTCTCAAGTCTTTTTTTCCCTGCCTTTTGTCTTTGGAGCAGATGATTTTACCTCTACTTTTGTAGTATACCCTTTATATTTGGGATTACCAAGCAAAGACCTAATGTCCACCACAAAATGGAAATAGGCAAGCATAGTACTTCTCTTCTGTAGTTAATATTTGAGAAAAGAACTTATCATTGTATTCTATTTTAATTGCAGATTGCTTACTCTTTGATCAAGGAGCAAGAAGGACAGATACGGGCACCTGATGATTACATATCCTTTGTTAGCCTCCTTGCAGACCCATGTTATTGTGGTACTTTTCCTATCTCTGTTTATATGCTTTGGTTTTATATTGTTTGTGTACAAATTCCTTCTATTTATGGAATGTTCTTATGCTATTTTGTTAAAAGCCTCTTGTGATTCATTTTCTTTAGAAGCTTGCAGTGTCCAGCTATGATGATGTATGTATTTTTCTTCTTATTCAGTCTTTTAAGGCTGTATAAACATGTCAATTTGTTTCTACTTTTTACTTGGTTCCTTGGGGTGAGCCAATCGATTGGGAAGCTACTAATAAGACAATGCGTGTGCATGCTTTTCCAGGAAGTATGTATGCCACTGATTCATGTCCAGATGCCTCACCAAGTTCATTTCATGTTGTATGCTAATAAAATTGGGATCCGGGACCTTAAATGATTTTGGAGCTGTAAAAATCTTGAAATTATCAAATATGCTGCAGAAGCAGTTGTGTATTTTGGTTATGTTCTAATGGGTCAAGGCTTTTTTTTTTTTTTTTTGATGAAGTACTTGTGAGACCTCTGGTGGATATGCACTTTCACGATAGATTTGCTGGAACTAGCACAAGTATGAGTTTCTGTATTTGACATTATACCCTATTTTCATTTAGGGATATCGTATGCTGAGAAGGAAGAAGTCCGAGTCCTTCTGAGGCAGGTTGGTTTTCATTGTGCTTGTGCTTGAACTGTTTGTAGAATAATATTACCCCCTTTAAGGCGTGCCTTGAATGATATTGCAGAGCTTACCTTGAATGATATTGCAGAGCTTAATATCCAGGGTAGCCGAGTTGAACTTAGTTATCACAAAACCATCCACTCATTGCACTTTGTTGTTCTGTACATTGAACTTTTGTCACCTCAAAAACCTTCGTTAGTATGGTGATATAGTTTGGAAAGTCTCTGTCCTATTTTCTTCTTTGGCTTAATTTATTTGTGTGCTTGGTAGGGTGTGGGAAAGGATTGGAAAGGCTGTTGTAATGGAGCCACTTATCATGTGGGAATCACTGTATTTTGAAATTAAACTCTTCATTGACATGTTGTTCTAAGAAAGGGTAGGTAATTTTAGTAATTAGCTGGATATTACTACCTTGAATCTAATTTGAACCTTGGTTAATATGCTTTCTCACGTTAGAGCAGAGTAGATATTCAATCCACAATTTGCAAATATCCTGTATGGTTCATCAAAGTTGTTACTGCAGAGAGAAAATCTGGCTTGCTATTTTCAAATAACCTGAACGGCTAGATGTAATTGCTCTTTTCGAATGTGTTAATTTTAAGTCTCTGGTTTCCTTGGACTGTATTTCCATGTTTTGCACCCTTGAACTTGTTACAGTCATGACCCTGCTTGTGTTGATTATGTCCATTTACATTTTCAGGACCCTAACTTCTGGACTTATAGGCCACTATCTGAAATGATGGTTCGTGCAGCTGCAGATGATGTCCGCTTTCTTCTGTTTATCTATCATAAGATGCTGGAGAAACTGAGTGAGCGATCTTTGTGGTATCTTGCTGTCCGTGGTGCACTGTACTGTCGATGTTTCTGCATTAATGATAATCAGTATGCAGATTGGCCATCTCTTCCTCCAGTTCCAGGTTTTCCTTTTATCTTGTCCCAAATGAATACAGTTATATCTATTATGCCGGGTACACATGCATAAGTATGTAGACAGACATTTTTATGGTTGTTGATTGAAGTTTTAGAAATGAAGTATCTATGATGAGTATCCATTTATGCTTCTAGAGAACTGTTAGCTATAAATGAGCATAAAATTCTTGATGTAACCCATTTGATACAGCAGTCATCATGCTGATATCCTAAATTGGTTGGCATCTGACCTTGTAGTAACTCCATGATTGTAGATCAGATGCTTGGTGACCCAAATGCCCCGGAGGAAGAAATACTGTCAGTTCTTGATGTTCCCCCTGGGAAAATGGGACGCATCATTGGAAAAAGAGGAGCTACTATCTTGTCGATAAAGGAGTCATGCAAGTATGTGTCCTTTTCACCGTGTTATCTTTTTGTCTGGTTGCTAAATGTCATCTTTTCCTTTAGTTCTATTTGATTGAAGCGCTAGATGTGAAAAAATTAATGCTCTAGTAATACTCCAATACGCTTTGTTCTACGCAATTTGAATGTAATGAACCATCTCACTTTATCATTGGAGTAACTAAGCAAGAGGGATTGAAAAGACCATATAGGGAATGACAGATCATAAGGGGAAATATTCTGTTTGCTGGATACTTTGGCATGTAGTTTTGTTCTAATTGAGCATCATGCATTTGGGATGATTTCCAACCGTATCTACATTCACATGATTGTATGTACATGCATCTTTTAACTTTATATCAGACTCATGTACATGCATGCTTTATTATTTTTTGCTTCCCTTCTTGATTTGCGGTATACTTTACATTGGCTACATCCAATTGCAGTGCTGAAATATTCATGGGAGGCGCAAAGGGACCACCTGACAAGGTTTGTCTCCCTATTTCATTTGTGGATCGTTTTCTAGAATCGACTTCCTTGCACAAACATTCTTAATATGACACCTTTAGCAGGTTATTCTCGATGAGGGAGAAAAATATTTTTTTAAAAAAAGGGCCGTTCCTTGGATGTTTCAAAAAGCATCTGGATTTATCTTGTAGTGAATAATTCATGTTTGTCTGTTGTTGGCATTAAAGATCACTTTTCAACAAGATTATTGTTTGTACCCATTGTTTGCACCCTTAATCGTCAGATTTGATTACATCAATTTGGTCCACTACACAATGTTGAAGAATGCAGAGGATCATGAAAAATTTTCCTACCCCCCATTTGGCAAATACCGCATACAATTCTGCTGCACTACCCTGAGTTCTGGCCCCTGGGCCTCTCTAATGGAGTGGTATCACCGTTCATTTATTTAACCAATTTAAGGAATGAAGATGGATTGAAGAATGTCATGTGGCTTTGAACTCTAATCACACAATGAACTTTATATAGGTAAACACATAAGTAAGATCGAAGTCATTTCTGTATCTACGACACTGTGTTGACTCTGCAACAGAGGAAATTTTTGGGATGAATAGCCATGTTAGGGATTCTCATGTAAGAGAAGGAAAAGTAGTTGTCACATTGAACTGTGAGATTAATACTTGTTAAATGGAGAAAACATCTTGCATTGAATTAAGGAGTCCAAAAAATGAACGGATGAAGAAGAAAGACGATATGTTTTTTGATTCACTCATTGATATGTTGTGGCTTGAATGCAGGTTTTCATCATTGGACCCATAAAGCAGGTGAGGAAAGCTGAAGCGATGTTGAGGGGAAGAATGCTGGACATTTTCTAAAACTTTGTCACGCTTGATGCTTTAAACTTTGTCTTCACAACTTAGTACAATTACTTGCAAAATGAATCTGGCATAATCTTTACTTTCCATGCTTCTACTTCCCATCTTACATATTAATAATCCTATACTGTCAGTACTTTTTTTAATCTTTCTGTTCCTGAAAGTAAGAAAGTTGTTCAGTGATGCTTGATCAGATGCCTGTGTGAAACAAGGAAACCCCTGCTTTACTACGATGATACGTGACACACTTTGACTGCTGGCCCTGTAAAGGGTAATAATAAAAAGATGCAATGAGCTGTTCAAAACAGTAAAAAAGCAAACCCAATTATCTACTTTAGTAGGTGCCATCTGATAGGATTGCCATGAAGGTGTGGCATGGCAATGAGAGACAGAAAAGCGATTTTGGGCAAAAGCCTAGAAGTAGAACCTCTTAGTCAGTATGGTGAGCTTGTATTCCCCGGTAAAAGCAAGCCGGTGACCTTGTGTCGAGTGCATCATATTGGACTCTATCCTGCGTGCTGTCTTTTAACACCAGTAATTGCCAGGTAACTTTGTTTATCCTTGATCGCTCCTCTGATATTGTAAACCTCCAGGCATGCTCGAAATTTGCAGCCAGGAGAAAATGTTGAGGTCTTGCATCCAATCTCGATTATTTACCGAGGAGTTTCACACAGTCACTAGAAACCATGATTGAAGGGGAAAAGAGGGGGTAAATAGTTGTTATTCAGTATTCATCAAAACTGCATTGATTGCAAGCAAAAAGGATCAAAGGGATTCCTCGATTAAACTGGTAGTCAAGGCCTCAGAATATTCCATACAACTCTACAGACAATGACGGAAGACACTTGAACAGAACTATAATCCGCAGAAGATGAATACCGTATGTTCATATACTGGCGCTAAAATTGTATAATATAATAGCACCATCAAATTCATACTTCTGTTTTTAAAAAAAAAAAAAAATTCACAAAAGAATAAGCTCATATTGGATCTTTTTGCAAATCAGAAAACGGAAATCACTTTTTGAACCCGCCAAATTGATATTGTTGGCTGCTCAAGCTGGAGAAAAAATCGTCTCCTTCAGATGATGCCGAAGGGAAACCAGATTTACCAAGGCCTGATCCCGTACCCATGGCTCTTCCCATGTAGAACGAAGGGGGAGGACCCTTCTCCTTTTCTTCTGATCCATCAGTTAAACCAACAATCCCAACGTCTGCTAGGTTGACCTTCTTGGCTGCAATTATGTCAAATGCAGAACTTCATAAGATGCAAAGGCAGGCCAAAATTACCATAAAACACAACCCCTTCTCAACCAAAGTCCCTCTATTTTATTTCATTTTCCACCAAAATTACATCATTCAGTCGCCTCATATTGAACAAGCAAGAGAAGAGGTTTTAAGTATCACTGTCCCTGTAACGAGTAACCACAAAACTAGATGAACACTCAACCTCAACTAGACTCTGGAAAATACTGTCTGCATTTTTAACAAAAGAGCTATGGACCTTAGCTACCAATCATCTCAACCAATCAAGTTCAGCAATATGGATCCTCCTTTTCTGTTCTTCCCTCTCTAATTTTATAAACATCTGTCTTAGTGTTATGTTACATGGACTTGAGCTTAGAAATAGGTGCAAGTCCGTCTCCAGATGCTAAGGTCGTTATTATTTAAATACATAAAGGAACACTGCAAAAGTTCATATACAGGTACTTAGGCTGTGGTGCATAGCATATTTTTATTAGACTTCTAAACTCGCATGTTATGGAAATTTTATACTCAAAATCTCAACTGGCTTTTCAGTCCAAATAATAATAACAATAATAATAAGAGGAAAAATCACTTGGTTTTTGGTTCCAAAACTGGTTAAAAACTTACGAGGAAACACACAACAAACTTTGCAAATATATTAAAATGTCAACGATTAATTCTTAGTGTTAAATTATGAAATATTCTCACTTCAATCAGCACAATCCCAGAGCCCCACTTTAAAGTCAAAGATCTGACACACTTCCCATAGTAGCAGTCATGTCGTATCATGTTAACATGGGTTGGTCAAATGCAGAATCCGATTAAGATGATCTTACCTTTTCGAAGGGGCGTTCTGATATTCGTTTGTGAAAATACCAAAACCATCATAATGATTTTATCACCATTTATTTTCTGCAAACGCCCAGCATATAGTCTTTTCCTATTTTCACTAGCTTTACACATTTAATTTGGAGTCTTACAGAGGACACAGTTGCATGCTTATGTTATCAAGCTAATTTATATGGGAACATTACTCAGTTTGCACTTTCAACTCGGTACTGCAAATACTGTTTATGCATACAACTAGAAACATTTTTGCATGTATATGCTACCACAGCATTTTCATCATGGCTTTTAATTCACCCAAAAAAAAAAAAACTCATTAAGGTTAGTTAGAAGAAATACTAGTACACAACGACAAGAACTTACGTGCAGCTATATTGAGATCAATTATACCACGACTCAGAGAATCTGCCCATATTCCAGATTTAACTTGAAATCCATCCTTCTTCGGTGGTGGCTTGCTATCGACAGAAGATCCATTCAAGTTGCTTTGACTGCCAGGCTTATCTAAAGGAGTACCATTTAAGCTGCGAGGGCTGCTATCATTAGCAGGATTTTGGGCAAATGCACCGAAAGGATCAGAAGCATCAAAATTGTTCAGAGGAACTGCAGCAAATGGGTCAACTGCACTGCTGGTCATCTGGTTTGTGGACTTTGCATCAGATTGAGTGACTGTGACTGGATCTGGTGCAGCAAAAAAATCAACAGTTGAAGAAACCGCAGATGAAGGAGCAGGCTGGGAGGCAAATAGATCAACACTTTTCTGCATAAATGACAAAGATACAGTTCATATCCATGTCATAATTAATCTCTTGGAAAGAAAGGATGACATCAGAACTTCAGTGAACCTGAACTTTTAAGTATAAGATGGCAGACTCTCTCTATGTTTCTTAGGAATAAAATTGGAAAAAATCACATGGGGTAATTTACTTAGCATCAAACAAAACTGAGAAAAAGAAAATCTCATTCCCAAATTTCTTACAGACTCGGGTGGTAGGTGTTAACATTTCACTGATACTATATTGCTGGTATCACAAACTCCTTTTGCCCAGGTTCCAGGTAGGTGAAATACCTGACCACCAGAACTAGAAATCGCTTCCGTAGGGGATGTTGCAGATACAAAGGTAGCATCAGCAAATAAATCAACATCTGACTGATCGGCTTTTGTGGTAGACTTCTCTGTGGAAGCTGGGGTTGGAGCATCCATAAAGTCACCTAATAGGTCTTGCCCAAATAGATCCACTTGGTGAGAAGTACCAGTAGAAGGCTCTGTTTAACAGGCATTAAAAAACGATGAACCTGAGAGATCTTTGCAATGGTGCATGACAAATCTCCATATGAAATGATGCTATAAGCATGCATCTTATCAATAGTTGTTAGAAAAGTCTCAATTAATCACACTCGACCACTTTCCAAAATGTTTCACGGAGTAAAAAACATTCTCAATGAGAAATAAATGGTCTGTTAATCTTACAAAAAAATACTAAAAAGAGCTTGACATTGACATTTTCCTTTGCAGTTATATCACTTACTCAATGAACTTTTAAAATGTTAGTACATAAAAGTTGAGCTCACAAAAGGAAAGCTGTTGTTCAAATTGGGGAGAGCATTAATGTTCATATTCTTTTAACACATGGCACCTATTTCACATTAAAACATCAAACTGCTTCTTTGCAAAAATAAGTGACTAGAAACGGAACCAGCCATAACAGGCTGTAAATATGACACTTCTTATCATGAGAAGGACCATATAAACATAGAGCGTCCAGGATGATTAAGTAAAAATGAAACTATAGCTTATCTATTTAAAATTCATTGTGGATCTTTACACTGAATGGCCCAGAGGATATATTATTGGTTGTGGATGTCTTGATGCTGAAAGTATGAGGTTGTTATCCAAGGAGTAGTAGCTAAAACGGAGTGAAGCAGCATTACCGGGTAGGAGGGTTGTTTGTGCAGGAAAAGGACTCGCATACCTTCACTCAAAGGACTAAATTCAGCACGCAATTAATCAAAGGCCTATAGTATTTTGGATAGCCACGAAGGTTCAGAAAGAGAAGGGAAGGGAAGAAAAAGGTTCCAGAAGAAGGGAGCAGAAACAAAGTCAGATCGTCCCTTATCTGCAAGATATAGTCAATTAGGTATAGAGATAACTATTTTCTATTCCTTTACCATGTAATTGTACCTGTAATTACCATTCTATTTCCAGAGTACAGGATCTACTCTATTGACCACAAAATTTGTGAATTCTATTGACAAGAAACTTTTTGACAAACTAAGATATAGACGACTCATAAAATCACTAAGAGCACAAACTACCACAACAATATACCAGCCCCCCACTAAGCACCCAGAAGTCTTTTAACAGGCAACACTCAAAATCAGACAAACTTCACTCTTTCAATGTCCAATCAGGAGCTGCTAATAATTAAATGAAGCACTGTGCCTTTTGTTTATTAACAAAACATCAACTTACTTCCATTCTTTTGGACAATTCGACCATGCACGTACCATGACATACAAGTTACCCTTCATTTAGACACCTTACTAGTGAAATTTTTTAGACCCACCATTTAGAATTTTGTAATAAATGATTCGTGACTTTGGACAGCTCGTGGTTCTTTCAAACACAAGGACAAATGCGAGCAATCACACAGGGAATTGTGAATACTAAGAATTCAGCAAAGAAGCTCTAGCCACAAGCATAATTGTTGCTAATTGAAGCTTAGATGAAGTCAGTTACTTAACTTTGGCCAGCAATAAAGCAGAATGATTTTGGTGACAACAAACTAAAGGGAGAGAAGTTATTCCAGTTTAACTTTTATTTTTTTTAAAAATAGCCACTGGTAGAAATCAAAATAACCACAAGTGAAAGAACATTTGCAATAAGAGCAATCACAACTTAACCATGAAATACATTTAATATCTTCTTCCATGACATCAACTTAATTTGTTTGTCATTTCTCCCTTCTATTGGTTATTACATGCATATGTGCATAAACATCTACCATACACACATAACTTACAAAAGATTACACACACGAATGATGTGCCCATTCTACTAATAATAAAATAAATAATCAACACAAAATGGCATCATATATATGAGAGCCAACTTTACATGAGAAATGAATAAAGTGCCATCAAGAGGAAAGTATTCAGGGCAACATATGTGAACATCCAATCAACCAATGCATTTGCAAGAGAATGGTATTTCAGAGACAGGTCAAGAAAATAGGGGTTACAAATCCACTGCCCCATACTTACTAGCACTAGAAGTCCCTCGAGGATCAAAATCATCAAATTCATCATCATCATTGTTCGTCAAATGACTAGAACCTTGGGGCATTGAAGCATATTTGTCATGCTCATCTGTGTTCTTTGTTGTCCTTAACACATCAGCTGACTTTGTTTCTTGACCCTTGCTGCTAAAAATTATCAAATTCAGCAATCACCCAGTAAGAAAGAGATAAGAGCAAAATAATCTGCAACTATCCATATCTTGAACACAGATGAGAAAGAAACACCATGGCAAACTCTTAGTCATCAGAGAACAGGGGATGACACAGAAAAAGTGAGAATTCAATCAAGGACCTTTCCTCAGGTACTTTCTCATCAAGCAATATCTGCTAAATACTGTATGCTCAGTACAAATAAGAGAAAATTTATTAAGACAACTGCAATCAAATCAAGGCTTGTTGACCATTAATCAAGTTGAACTGGAATATCATATACTAGGCTCAACTCTAACTCACCAAGCTTCCCTTGATTTCAAGTTGAAACAGATATCATACTCAGAAAATATGGGAGTCCAGCTCAAAATCTTTTTAGATGATTAGTCAAGTTCAATCTAAACACCGCATACTTGGTTAGCCTCTGACTTATTGCAGCCCTAAATGTGCCACAAATATGACCAAGGAATTCTAGGCATATAACCCACTCAACTAAAAATACTCCTCAAACTTTCTACTGCAATTTAAAAGAGTAGTCCATACGAATGCATAATTTTAAGCAGCAAAAGGGTAAAAGAGATAACAGGAAACCTGCCATGACGAGAAGAACCCTTTCTTGAGGTGTTCCCCTGACTGCTTTCAGAATCTCGACGTGGTTTGACAGAAGTGCTTTGCTCAAACTTATCTTCATCATACCTATCTCTATCCTTGTAACTATCCCTAAATGAATCACCATTTTTTGTACTGCCAAAACCACCATAGCGATCACCACTTTGAAAGCTGCCGCTACTAAATGATGCAGAGCCTGATTTGTACGTAATTCCAGTTGATGAAAGGCCAAAGTACCTAACAAAGTCATAACATAATCCTACATACTCAAATCTGGTACAAAAGCTAAGTATAGGAACATCAAAGCTACAAAAGATGACCAAATACATACTTATCACGGTTGACAGCAGCTTTATTTCTGACCTCTTGAATCTTGTCTTTGTCATTCAAAAGAGTCACAATAGTTTCTGCCTTCTTTCTCACATTAATTCCCACATCCTTCCCACTTGGCTCCACATACTCGAAACTTGCAAGAGACTTATACATAAAAAAGGAAAGCAGCAAAAAATAGTAAGGGAAAATGGATAATGGAAGACTATCAGTCATGATGCAGTAGGAACGTGTTGAGAAACCAACTTGTTCTCAAGCAAGAGGAAGTGTAAGTTTGGCACAATACAAGGAATATACTTACTGAAATTTGGAAAGTATGTTCTACTATGTCATCAACTGCACGTTCAGATCCATGTGCCACTAAATACTCTATAACAGCCAATGCCTGGAACAAAAGAGCTTCAGAATCCTCTTTTACATTTTTCTTTTTTTTTTCCCCTCTTTTCTTATCTTCTTCTCTAGCAAATCATTTTGTCCACTATGATGCTAAAAGGAAAAATTACCAACCACTGAGCAACAAAAATCTTGGCAATAGACATCTAAAGGCTACCTTGTAAACGAAACGCCAATTCTTGCCAGTTTCAGCCAATCTTGTCCATATAACATTCATAACCATCTGACACTCGGAGCTGCATGATAGTTCAACACAAAATCCACAATTAGACAAAAAGCTACCCTATAGAACCGATGACGTGAAATAGAATTTCAAAAAAAAAAAAAACAAAGATTATCAGTGCAATGAGTGACATGAAAGTTATCAAGTACAATTTTTTTGTCGCCTGTGCAATCTCAGCCAATGCAGTACCATGAGGACCCCAAGGTTCATCATCAGTCGCATCCAACACCTGCATAATTTTGAGATGTCACAACCGTAGGCATACACAACAAATCAAGCAGCCATATAAACAGTTGGACATATAGAAGTTTCTACAACACCTTTGTCCATGCTGCCTACAACAGAACAACAATTGTGGAACTAAAAAATGTTTCAGGTTTTGTTAGTTGTACAAGTCATTCATTTTACAAGGAACACAATAGTAGTTCCATGAAGAGATATGGAAAAACATTCTTCAGCCCCATTAGGGAGATTTGTTTCATGGGAAACAATAGAGGCAGATGCATGCCTACACGCATTAAGAAATGCAAACCTGAATGAGAAAATAGATCTCAGCTACTTAACTCCTGAAACTATTAAACTCTTCTGTCATTCCACCGGACAACAAACAATAAATTCAAAATTAATCCAAGCCCTGACAACAAAATTCCATTCCTCACCCCTTCATTCAACCAACTGTTGTCCTTACACTCCCCTTCCACTACTTCAACACTATAGATGACATGTACAACCAAGTATCATTCATAAAATGAGCTGGTGATGTGGTTCAAAAATTGGAATCATCACAACTTCAATGAATAAGCTACAGTGTCTCCAAATATTTCTCTTCATTTCTTTCAAAAACTTCATCTAAACCTTTTCAAGTCAATATCAGCATAACTGGTAGACTAGAACGCCAATTCAGTTCAAACATCAGTGGCATTAGTCACTTAAGGCAGCTATGATTTACCCATAAACTCAAGAAACAAACTAATGCAGCCATGATTTACCCACAAATTCAAGAAACACAGCAAAACGAAAAGAAAATTCATAAAAGTTACCACTTTCCACGATATACTCGGTAAAATTGAATCCACTTGTACCAACCATAGCAAGCATAAGTCAAGCAGTTCAGCAATTAAAATTCAATTAAGCATCTGCATGTCGCTCACTTCATATACAATATCAGAAAGCACATCCGCCAAAAATTCAATCAAGACTGGAGATACTAAAATTGGAGAAGACATCAAACCGAAGTCATCTTCAATATGCGTACCTTCTGCTCGATTTCAGGAACTTTCAAAACTTTCAAATTGACCTCCCTCTTTCTGCAAATTAGTCGATTAAACAAGAGTTAAAATGCGTATACAAAGAAGGATAATCAAAAAAATATATAGAAACAATATTACTTACAAAAACCAATACATAAATCATGAAAAATAACAAGAATTGAGCTTACATTTCGCGGACGGTTTGGTCAATGACCTTCATGAAATCCATGGCTTAGATCTGCGAAAATTGAAGAAAGAAAAATCTGATCAAAGTGAGAATAGATCTAAGCTGAATTTGATGATTGAATTGAAATTGACATAGGAGAGGTAATTATTATTACGATGAATAAAAGCACCTTTGAGTCTGTAAAACGAAAGCCAGAAAAACAATTCGGTTTTATATAAAGTAATAATTAGCTATGTATTGTTAGATTTAAATTTCTCAGAGAATGTAACCCGGGGACGATGAGATAGAGACTGGGGGGAGAGATAATAATTGTTTTGTAATGTTTCTTGTGCCTTTCTTTTTTTCTAATTTTTTTTTTCTTTGAGCAAATAAAAGGAGAGGTCAGAGGTAAAAGAAAAAGATCATTTTTCTTAACTTAAACAAACCAAAGGCAGGAAAAAGAGATTAATCAGATAATGTAGACAAAAACCAGTCCAATGGTCCAGTGTTAGACGAATAAACCTTGTGCATTGACATGTATACCTCCTGATTTTAATGAAATCAACTCCGTTTGTATTGCAATTTTTCAAAGAAAAATTGATACGCTTTTCGTGAACATATTTTTCAATCACTTGTTTACTTCATATATATTAAATCGTTACAGTAATTTTTTTATAAAAAATTCAAAAAAATACAATCCAAACATGCCCAAATTTTTTACTTAATTTGCATGCCTATAAAGTGTGTTTTTCCCACTAGTTATAATTATCAATAGTGCACGATTTAGGAGTCATCATGACTATTCCCCCCACCCCCTAAAAAAAAAAGGTATCTTCATGACTAAACCGAAATTAAAAATCAGACCCAAGCTCATGTTAGCGGAAAATTTTGTCACTTACTTGCTCACATTTAATTCCTTTTTGGAAAAACTACCTCATATTTGTGTTCTAGTAACTTATGTAAATCTCATATTGAATCGATAAAAAACGGATCTTGAAAATTCCACGTAAACTTTAGGAATTACTACTGAAGAAAATGTAAGAATCAAAAATCCCAAATGTATTTTGGTATGTTTTTGGTAGGCTAAATTATTTTTCAAAATTCAAATTTTCACCAATTATTGTGCGACCCTGCTAGACAAATCCTTTTTCAATTTAGTTTTTTAAGCACATTAAATCCATATTTAATGGACTAAAGCTGCAGAGCTATTAACCTTCAGCATGTAAAATGGCATTCATAATGTCCCCACTGGCAAATAAATGGGCCTGGTTAAGAATCAAAGTCCACCATCGAACATGTAACCAATAAACTGGTGTAGAAATCTTGGAACTAACTAAAGGGCGATCCAGTTTCTGAGGTTCTTTGGACGGCCTAACTAAAAGGCCCCATAGGCCCATCCAGTTCATTTGAGGGAATTGACAAAGGGAGACCCACTACTCTGGTAGCCCAATCCGATAGCCCCTCGTAACGACAATAACAGTTTTCAGCAATATAGAACTACAAGCGAGTGATCAATGTAGCAGGTTGGCCGTCAAGAGAGATTTAAAATTCTATTTAGGTGTAGGTTAAGAGATCAAATCTTCTTACTTACATTCCAAAATTCAGGTTTTTTGGAAATGTCGTCATCAGGTGCCGTTTGAGCCAATGGTAGTTCAGTCCCCTCTAGGTTGTTCTTGGGTCTCTTCAGGTCCCCCTCCCCTTAGTATGGAGTAGTGTAAGTCTATCGTGTCAGGTCAAAAAAAACATCAATATCTAGTTTTTTTTTTGGTAGAAAATAGTTTGAGTGGGTTCGAATTCGCTTACTATCATGGATCAGGGAGTCATTCCAAATTTGTGGTACAAACTCGGAATCGAATCCACCAAAACTGTTTTCTGTCCCTAAAAAAAAAAATTCAATCTCTAATTTGACGCATCAAAAAAACATTTTACTAGTAGAGATTTCAATCAAAATAATTATTAAGTACTTGTTTGGATGTATACTTGGATAAATGCTTATTGTGTTGAATAATGTATGATTTTAAGTTTTTAGAATATATTTATCTCTTTACTCAGATGATAAAATGATCAAAGTGCAGGTTTTAATTTGTAAAATACAAAAGTTATTCTAAAAACACCAATTTTGAACTTCACTAAAAATTTTTTGACACTACATTCTCCTAAATTTAAGGAATTGTGTCCACCAAACACCTCAAAACATCCTTTTATCACCAAAAAAAAAAAAAAAAAAAACTTTTTTAGCCTAGGCACCGCATTCTCTCAAACAGACTTCTCTAAATGTTTCCTCTATGGCATTTTCAACCACTCCAGTTGATTGAATATACGTTCCCAAGGATTCTGCCACGGCTTCGGGCAGTTATCCTTCCGTTTTCGACCTGGGATTTGGTAATTGGCAATGAATCAGTCAGTAAAGGATTCCATCAGCGGGTGAGGTAACGAGTAGAAATACACGTTTATGCGGAAAGATTTTCTCCGTCACCTAACAAAAAACAATACTCCTTTGACTATGCATCTGCACTCGAAAGACAGATTTACTGCCAGTTCGATTTTGTTTTCTTAGGGCACGTTTGACAAAAATGAAGCTTGAAAATTGAAATCTGAAATCTGAATCCATTAAATTAGTGAATTGTTAAGTACTGAATTTGATACATTTGAACATATATTATATTAAGTGATAATTGAATAGATTATCACTTATTTCTGAAGCAAATTTTCAGTAGAAAATTCGTTGTCACTTAATGAATTTAGATGTTCTAATTTTAGTTTTAGTTATCAAAAGCGTTTGAATATATTAGAATATAAACACATTAAATTTAAGTAATGAATTGAATTATCAAACGGAGCCTTAGTCTAGACGTGATGGTTACCAAAGTTTGATGGCCTTTTTCTCTTCTAATAAATCCCACTCCACAAGCACATAGAATTATATGTATAGCATGAGATGGTATAGACAGGGTCGTCCAACTCCAAAGATACCAAGTAGAATAGTCCACATTCTAGTCCAGTTACACCTGCAAAATTTTCTTTTTTGACTGAACAAATGCTAATTTACATAACATAATGTGAACGTGGTGGTGGCGTATATGGTGCCCAAGTCCATACTAGGAAAGAATATGTTCACCTGCAAGTGATGCCACCAAGAATTGGTTTTGGAAGCACACGGACTACATATTTTTTTTAAGGCAAACCAATGGATGGATTCAACGTTGGAGAGAACCAAAACGATGCATGGGACAAACTTTTGTTAGGTTTGGAAAATGAAATTTATTGGTCATGTGCCAAAGCAGTCAAAGCAATAATATGCCCATGCACCAATTCTTAATCTGTCAAGTTTTTTTTTTTTTTTTTTTGGTGTTGAAAAGGAGTTTCTTAGACGTACGTCCCAATCCAAAGTGTATTTTATATCACTCTTCACTCTGTTTTTTTTTTTTTTTTTGGGCAAAAAGAAGCTTTTTGGACTTGCCCAAGTTTTGCCCATATGAGTTGGAGTCTATAACCGGCGAGCTCATCTTGCAATTTTTTATATTAATAGTTCCCGTGAAGCGTTTTCCAATCCATTTCAATTTTATGTGTAGTGGGGTTCTTTTATTTTGCTAGAATATATTGGTATCTTGAATTTTTTCTTTTCAGTATTCAACCTTTGGATTTTTCTTTTTCCTTGTTCTTTTTCATAATAAAAAAAACAAAAACAAAAACAAGCACAAAGATGGAAACTCTATGAATGTGGACTAATTTGTTTCTTTGGTTAAATAAATGATTTTTCTTTATCCAAAAAAAAGAGAGAGAGTTTATAAGTAGAAATTCGCAAGAAATATGCTGGTTAACTTCATGTTGCTCAGGATTACAGGGGCGTGACAGAAATGAGCTCTTGCAAAGCAAACTTATAATGATTCATGCATGCATAACCTAAAAGAAACGAACCTACGTTAGAAGTTATTAGAACTCTCTAAATTTTGGTATCCCCTTGGAGAAGGACAATAACCTTGGTGAATATAATTCAATTCTGAGGAAAACTATTATGTACACAAGGACAATTACCTTGGTGAACATACCTCAATTCTGAGGAAAAATATTATGTACATGTGTCTGGATCTCCATTTTTATGAGCATCTCTCAAACTCTCACTATTCATATGTGGCAGAAAAAGAATTCTAGAACTCCATAACATAGAATTTACAAGGCCAATATGCACCAAGTAGATTCTATTTTTTTTTTCTTTTTTAAACAATCAGCAACACCTGTACTATCCTACATTAAAAGATAATGGTCCACAATTACTTTGTTAAGGAGTTAGAAGGAAGGCCCATATAGATCTTTCTTCTTTTTTAAAAAAAAAATTGCAAGAACAAGATTTTTGAACCTTTGAGTACCTATGGTCTAAAACCAACTACTCCTAAAGTAGTGATAGTTGATCACCAAAAGAGATTTAAAACTCTACTTGGATGTAGAGGAAATTTCGCCAGCGGATGCGTAGGCATCCATTTGAGCCTATGGTAATTCGGTCTCTTCCGAACTCCCCTTTGACCTCTTTAGGTCCCCCTCCTTAGTATAGAGTAGAGTAGGAGCAGGTGTAAAATAGAATCTATCGTGTAAAAAAAAAAAAAAAAAAAGGAAGAGTACCTATGGTCTAGAGGGACTTTAAATCCCTGCCGGTGGTTATGTCCCTGTAGATTCTATGTGTATGTTTTTCTACCTTAATGAATATTTCATTGGATTTCTCATGAGAGACCTGACAATTCCGTCCACTCATGCATTACATAATGTGCGTGAGCTTTTGAGCGTATCTACGAGGGGAGAGATGCCATGATGTCAATATTGAGAGATGAGTTTTTGTTGGTTAGGGAAGGTTAGAAATAAGCCATTGCTCCATGCACTTCTCGTGAACTTGACTATCAACAAGTAGACAGACATGATGTTGTCATCTAAGACACAAAAGGCCATACTAGTCAAATTAAAGCACATGTTGAAGACTTTTAAGTCTTTAAGTCCCCTCTCAGGCAAGTTCTGTGAAAAGCTATAGCATATAGTTTAGAAAACCGACACCAACCCGCGTCCAGAAAAGATGCAGTCCATGCAGGCCATTTTAAAAAAACAGACATTTCCTGTTTTTCTTTTAATTTTTGCTCATGGCGAGTATGTTTCTGCAGTCTTAGCTTTCAACTAAAACCAAAATAATTGATTTAACTACACCGACAAATTGGAGCACACCCTATATTGCTAAAAATATCAAAGGGTATCCCTTTGAATTTCAGTTTAGATTAGTGCTAGTTTGACTGACAGACTACTACCTGCAGTAGTAGTACTGTACACTTAAACTAAATTTAGTGCTGCTAATATATCAGCAACATCATAAAATGAGAGCTAATTAATAATAAGTTGGCACTAGAAATAAGGATCATGAAGGGCTTCAAGAACTGTTTCTTGAGCCCAAATTCCACTCAGAATCTCATAGGAGTATGCTGCAGTGCCGGTCATCTCCATTGGAAGTCCCCGATCAATTGCTCCATAATCATCCAACCATGGCATGCTGTTGTTGATTGTATTTGTAATTGTGCCAAAGGATGTTGATTCAGAAATGATTGAATCTTCTTGGGCTTGTGATGATGAACTCATGTACTCTATGGTCTTTGAGCTTGATGAGCAGACTTTTGACCCTTCAGTACCGACACTAATGTCAGTACAATCTTCAGTACTCAAATTTGACAGATGGGAAGAAAATTTGGGATGAAATGCTCCAGCTTGAGTCTCCAAAGAATATGGGGTTGTTGTACTAATTGTTGAGGTAAAAGAAGCAGGGCTGTTAGAATTATCGTTGGTAGTATTGCTTGCAGGCTTCCTGAATGATGCTGCCAATTGCTTCTTCTTCAACTTGGAATTCCAGTGATTTTTAACATCATTATCTGTTCTTCCAGGAAGTTGAGAAGCTATGATAGACCATCTGCGATTCAATACAATATTGGACGTCACCCAAAAAAAAAAAAAAGAGATAGTTATTACTTGCTACATTACAAAGAATGAGGCGCAAAAAGCAACTTGCCTGCTTCCCATTTTACTGTAGAGAGTGCAAATTAAGTCGTCTTCCTCAGGAGTGAAAGGACCATGTTTTATGTCTGGTCTTAGGTAATTAAGCCATCTCAAGCGGCAACTTTTGCCACAACGCTTGAGGCCTGGCATGATCACAATCAAGAAATTGACAATGTATCAGCATAGATAACACCACTGAAACATGAGTAAGGTGGGGCTAACACAATCAGGGCATACTGTAAGAAATGAGAAAAACAAAAATTATTTTTTTTAGAAAAAAGCCCTGAAAGTTGACATGATTTTGCTACAGAGGATTGAATCTGGTCAGGTGTCAGAAAGATGGCCCAGGAACAACAACAAAACTTTCAGAAAAATGGCCTAGGAACAATTAAAAAAAACAGGCATGCATCAACCTCGAATAATGTGTGGTCATGTCTACTATATTTACTAACATGCAAACTGACAGATGAATTTTTACTGCTAATAAATACCGAGAAGCAGAAGAAAAAGTGAAGGAGAGAGGGAAAACCAGCTTTCTGAGGCAAGGTGATCCAATTGCCACCAGTGCCATAGTCAAGGAGGTGTTTCTTGAGAATTTGATCTTCTTCCGGAGACCATGGTCCTCTTTTCACCTTGGTCTTGTCACAGCAAGGAGTTCTTCCCATGCTTGCCTGAATGAATACAGGGTTCTCTACACAGGATAGAGAAAAGGGAAGATCGAGTATTGGTAGTAGAGGAGATTATTTTGAGAAAAGACATGAAGAAGAGTTGAAATATATAGGGGAGGACTCGAGTAAAGGGCCAAGGAAGAAAGATAATTCAGACACCCAAAGAGCCAAATTAGAACATTATAGGTACGGCTTAAGAAAACTATAGGCATGATCCACCACTACCCAATTAGAACAATTCGGATACATATTGTGTATTTTAAGCTTTTACCTTGATTTGACTTTGAATTATTTGGTTTACTCTAATTAAATTATTTTGATTGTCCTTGAAACATTTAAGAATGTCAAGGTGGGAAAATGGCATCTTTTGTGCGCGTGTGCGTGTATATAATCTCAATTAAGTGTATTATTGAATGTCTATTGCCAATTCGCAAAGCAAATGTTTGGATGGCAAATTATTTGCACAAATTTATTTGTTTGTGTCATAAATATATTTTTAACCACTTTTTATTTTACATACATCATATCGAAGACGACTACAGTATTCTTTTTAAAAAAATTATTTCAAATAATCTTCTACTACAGTGTTCGCCAAAACAACGCTAAGAAAGGATGAGAGAGAGAACAAAACAACAATAAGAAAGGATAAGAGAGTGATAGCGAGAATCTAATGATATCATTCCTAGAGAGTTAATTAAGTTTGACATAGATGGCCTTCTTGTTAATATCTTCTTTCATGTTTCTCTTCACTGTCTTGAATTTCAATAAGTAACTATAGTGGTCCACTTGATCCAAGAATTAAGTTAGACATAATTGAGCTTCACGCCAGTGAAAATTTAGTGTGTAGGAAATAAATTGAAAAAAAAATACACTATTAATCAATTTTTGAAAGTTTAAAACATAAATTATTTTCTAAAACCTGAAAAACACATTGGTTTATACAGATTCACGAAGGAATACTGCATAAAACAAAAATTTCACACACTTTTAAAATACAATAGTAGGAGTTCAATTTTCATACGTCTCCTATTGCTTCTTCCCTCATCTTTCCCTTTCTACAACTTTTAAAAGGAACTTTATACATTTCCAAAAATAATAAAAAAAAAAATGGAAATGTACCACTTCTTAGTATTTCCTTCCTCTTAAAGAATAGAAGGAAAAAGAAAAGAAAAATCGTACTCTGTTTTTTCTTTTTTTTTGGGGAAGAAAAAGAAAATCGGACTTCAAGTCATCCATTGATTAGAGCAGATACAAAATTTGCTTAAGGCTCGTGAACAAATTTGGTGGCGTTTTACCGGCCCAGGCTAGTCCGCAATCGACATGGGTCTGGAGGCCAGTATGCGTAGAGTCTGGGCCTGAGGACAATCTCCAGTTAACTGACCTGAATGTCTGGCCATTTTTCTTTATTTGCCACTAAAGTCCAAAGAACACTTAATGGAGAGCATTTAATGCTAATTGAGGCCCAACTGATGACTTCCGATCTTAATATAGGGAAAAAATTTTATACACGGAAAAGAAAATAAAGAGATACAAATAGAGAAAGGAAAGAAGAAAACAAAAATCAGCAAAGTTCTATGTACTGGTAAATCAAAAAATTCCTCAAATGCTAACTTAGTCGATACAATAAGATATGAGTAAATCTTGCGTATATTGACAATGTATATACTATTATCGTCAAATTCAAATTGTGCATAGTTGTCATTCATTCAACGCTGATAGTGTATACATTGTCATAATAAACAAAATTAATTCATAAGATATTTATGCATATTAAATTTAGTCGATAGAATAAGATATGAGTAAATCTTATATACATTGATAATATATATATTATCACCGTTGGATTTATGATATGTGTGCAAAAATTGAATTTCAAATTTAAATTTTGCACAGTTATCATTTATCCAACGTCCAACGCTGATAGTATATGTACTGTCATAATAAACAAGATTAATTCACAAGATATTTATGCATATTAAATTTAACTGCCCAATGAAAGATCCAAACTTATGACCTTGCAAAACAAGTAAACCATTTCACATCAAACAAAAATGACATGGATAAGAATGAGAATTTAAAAAGAGTACTATCTAAATAGGAAAAATTTGACGTTATAACATACAAATCAAGTAATCAATATGAGTGAGGGGGAAGGCTCCAAGCCAGCATAAGGCTAACATTGGAATTTCCTTCAATGCCTCAACCAAAAAGAAAAAAAAAAAAAAAGAAAAGGGATTGGCATTATTGCAAGGAATTGGAGAGGTGAAAAAGAACTAATTTGGGGCTCACTGATACGGCACGGGTGGGGGAGAACTGAGAGAAGACATGGCAGAAGCAATCAGGGCCTGGTTTGATAAAGACTAGAGAGTAAGGTTACGACGGAGAGGAGATAAAAGCAGACCGCAAATCAGACAGAAACGAAAGCATGCACTATTAAGTTTTCTGTTCGTATTTTGCTCATAATCTTCTCTTTTTTCTTTTTTTTTTTGTATCTAACAGACTAGATAATTTTGCTGTAGATTTCAGGATTGATATAGAGTGGTAGGCTGATTTTTCTGCCTGGTTAATTAGGGAAGATTAATACGAATTTTTACCCTTTTTGAGGGAAAATTTTTTCTCTTTTTTTTTTTTTAAAAAAACCAACTAAAACAGCTAAAACTCTTGTGTAGATAAATTCCAAATGGATTGAAAGGTGGGAACGTGAAAATCATGAATCTAGTGTGTATGGGCCACTGAAAATTGGTTTTGCAATTAAGACACTGGTCCAAAATGCGATACAATGTTCATGGACGGGATTCTTTAAGACGGGGACACGACTTTGTTGTGACATATCTTTTCATTGCTATTATTTTTGAAAGTTTTTGACAAAAATTAGAATGAAAAATATACTTTGAAAAATCAGTCGTATCACTTTTATTTTTCTTGGTTATGGAATTGAATGGACTAATCAGCAAGAATAGAAATAGTAGCAATAATTAGCATTAGATTACATAGCACTCATACGGGCACTGAATTTTGACATAAGACGGTTCGATAATCAAACTTCATTGGCGACTTGCTGAATCCGGCGAATGAGCAAGAGAATTGAATTAAACTCAGTCGCAGAGCCAGAAAAAAAAAAATTTCCAAGGGGAAAGAATTTAAAACAAAGTTTTGTAAATAGTATTGGGCAATAGTAATATATGCATAGTAAGTAGCATGAAGTGGTAACATACATTGTGAATAGAACTCCTTAGAGTACAAGTTTTTTGTGTGTTTGGAGAAAATCATCAGTAAACTAGAACTCCTTAGACCATTATTGAGGTTGTACATATGGGTATGTTCGACTCAAGTCGAACTCGAATAGCACACTGCTCGAGTTAAAATAATTGAACTCAAGTTCGTCGAATTTTTAAATGTGAAATTCGAGTTTGACTTCAATTTATCTTATTCAAACTAGAGGTTAATTGAACCTAATTAAGCTCATCTAATATAAATTAATATTTTAAACAAGAGATATAATTGACATTTCACATTAATAAATACACATGCATACATACTGGAAGTTCGATTAGACTTGTCAAACCTGTGAGCTTAGAAGTTTAATACTATAACTCAACTTGTGGACACGCTATCGAATTCGATCAATGCCGAACTTGAGTCGAGTAGTTGATCAAAATACTCGTAAGTTCGAACCAAATAAATTGGTCAATCTGCAACTCTAGTTATACATTTAGTCTCTCTACATAGCTTCAATTTTGTTGATTGTCCGTGAAGCGACAACCCTAATTGCACATTTAGTCATCATTAAAGTAATGGATTATACTTATTACTTGACTTTTTCTATTAAAAATGTATTAACAATCACTCATGGTCATAATCTCTATATTAAGGTTTTTTAACTTGCAACTCTAGTTGTACATTTAGTCATCTCTGTAGAAAAAAATTAAACCAAACATTATTTTATAGTGTAGTCATGTGTCATTAATTAATTAGTTAATGGAGTTGGAGTTGTATGGGATTATTCCCTTTATTACTAGTATTAGGAGTCAGTAGTAGTGTACTAGTTAAAATGCCATTAGGGCTTAAAATGACGAAGCTTTGTGTCATTTTCTTTTCATATGAAACCAAAAAGGCCGCTGCCTCGTTTGATGAATAGTTGAAGAAATTCCTTTGCCCCTATATTTTTTTTTTTTTATTCTTCTTATGGGTTTATGTATGTTTATTTGTTTGGGTTCATCAGAATAGTACCAGAACGACGGTAGATTAAAATGTGGCAAACCCTAACTCCAATATTGGTTGTTCTGCCCAAAAACTCAAAATAAACGTGGAATTCAAGTTTTGATAGAAACAAATGATAATTCATCTCAAGGCATGTAAATTACATCGATATATTGAATCTGCACTTGTTCAAGATGCTAGTGAGAATGATAAGGAGAATGATAGTTTGGCTTTATCACAAATTCATCAGGCAATTAATATGTCAATTTTTGAAAAAATTGTTACGGCTAATACGGCAAAGGAGGATTGGGATATATTGGAGAAAACATATAAAGGAATCGACAGGGTCCAACAAAATAATTTGAATTTGTGATGATCGAAAAATCTGAATCTATTGAGTCATTTTTTTCATTTGTCAGATATTAAAAACAAGATGAAATTCAATCAGTATGATCTTACTGACGGAACATTTATTGAGAAAGTTCTTAATGCCCAACCCATGAAATTTAGTCATGTAATAGCTGTGATCTAGGAAACGAAAGACTTAAAAGATTTAAGTATTGAAAATTTGCATGGGTCATTAATTCTGCATGAACAAAGAATTAATAGAAAGTTGGAAGATACCGCGGAGAAAGATATAGTTGAAAAAGTGTTGTAGTCACAGTTGAATTTGAGAGGTAATAATAATGTCATTGAGTAAGGTGAATTCAGTCAGAAAAATATATGTGGTTACAACAATAGAGGTAGTCATGGCAATAATAATAGAGACAGAGAAGGTATATCAAATATTGGATGTGGTAACAATAATAATTTTATTTTTAGAGGTGGTTCTGATAGAGGCAGGTGATAATTTCGGCAGAGAAAATAATTTTAATCAGAATAAATTTTAAAATAATTTTGAACAAAGAATTCAATGTTATAATTATAAAGAATTGGGCTATAGACAATTTGAATGTAAATTTGGAGAAAATATAGATAGAAATTTTCAGACTAATATTACTGACAAGCAGGTGCAAGTTAATAATAAAAAATTTAAAGCTTTTATTATTAGCATGTAATGCTGTTGATATGGTTGATAAAAATAAATGGTACTTGAATATATGTTGCAGTAACCATATGTCGGGCAAAAAAAATTATTTATTGAACTTGATGAATTTGTCCGTAGTGAAATTAAATTTGAGAATAACACTGTTTTATCAGTGTTTGGCAAGAAAAAGATTTCTATTAGTTTGAAAAATGGGCCTATTAATTTTATTTTTGATGTTTTCTATGTTCTTGAGTTGCATCATAATTTGTTGAGTATGGGTTAGTTGTCTGAGAAAAAATATGATACTTATATCAGAAATGGTACTTGTAATATTTTTTTATAAAAATATTAGAATGATTGCTAGCATACCAATGACTTCAAATCATTTATTTTCACTAAATTTGAGTACTGTCAATTTTTTCTATTTGAATACAATGATAGATGATAGTAATTGGTCATGACATATGCGATTTGGTCATTTAAATTTTGACAGTTTGAGATTTTTGATCGGTAGAAGAATGGTTGGTGGGTTGCATAATATTAAAAATTCTGGTAAAGCCTGTGATATGTGTGTTTTAAAAAAAAACAACACAATGATGCTTTTTAGACTGAAAAATCATAGAGGATCAAAATACCATTAGAAATTATTCATTCAGACTTGTGCCATATGGAGGTTCCTACTAATGGTGTTTGCAGGTATTTTATTATCTTTATTGATGATTTTTGTATAAAAGTTTGGGTGTATGTTTTGAAAAAAAAATCTGATGCCGGTGACACCTTTAAAATTTTTAAGACTTTTGTTAAGAGGTAAAATGGTTGTCAAATTAAAATTTTGAGAACAGATAGCAGTCAGGAATATTTGGTGTGTGGTGATTTTCTTGAAAAAAAAATAAGATACAGCATCATTTGAGTACCAAGTATGCTTCCCAACAAAATAGAATGATAAAAAGAAAGAATACACCAGTTATTGATATGGTGAGGTATATGTTGAAATTGAAAAATATGCCAATATTTTGAGCAATGGCAATTTCTTGTACAATTTATCTGTTAAATAGGTGTTCTATTAGAAGTGTTCTTTGAAAAACTTTTAAAGAAGTTTGGAGTGATAGAAAATCATTTGTTGGTCATTTCAGAATTTTTGGGTATATTGTTTACTCTCATATTCTTGATCAATTAAAAAAACTTAATAACAAGAGGGAGAAACATGTATTTATTGATTATAATGAAATCTTTCGAACTTACAGATCGTATAATTTGTGACAAAAAAGGTGATAGTGAATAAAAATGTGACTTTTGACAAAAGAGATATTTGAGACTGATATACTAGAGATTCTAAAACAGCAGATGTGACTTTAAATTACTAGCAAGAGGATCCTAATGATGATGTTCAGCCATTATCAGCTGCTTAGGGTATACAAACTGTGTTAACTGGACGTATACAGCGCTAGTGACAGATATTAGCTCATCTACAGGATTATATTATTATACCAGATAATGTTCCTTCTGACGAAAATATTATTAATTTTACTTTATATATAGATTGTGACCCAATTGTGTATAAGAAGGCAACCAATGATGATCGTTAGGTAAAAATAATGGAGGAAAAAATTCATACAGTAGAGAAGAATGACACCTAATAGGTTATTTCTCTTCCAACTGGTAAAAAAAATTATTGGAGTGAAATTGGTACACCAGACAAAATTTAAATTTAGTGAAGCAATTGATTGATACAAGGCGAGATTAGTTGTGAAGGAATACAAGCAGAATCTCGGGATTGACTATTTTGAAGTATTTGCACCAATTGTCAAGTTTGACACAGTCCTTGTGATAATTTCTTCAACTGTCTAAAATAATTGGAGAATTTATTAAATGGATGTCAAGTCAACTTTTTTGAATGAAATTTGTAATGAAAAAGTGTATATAGAATACTCAGCAAAATTTGTGAAAAGAAGTCAGGAAAATAAAGTGTATAAATTGAAGAGAGTCTTATATGTCGCAACGGATCTTCTGTCCCACACTCTGTGCCATTTTTTATTATATTATTATTTCTCCTATATAAACATCATGTTTTAATTTTTTTTTGTTTCCTTAAGATCTAATAACTATTTCGGCCCAAGCTTTATACATTTTCTGCAAAAACATAATACAGTGGACTAACAAAAGACACGTAAAATACAGTGGACTCTCTACTTAATTGTATAGAACATCCTTCCCCCCTTTTTTTTGCCAATTAAGGACTCAGGACCGAGGATCCTGATGTTTCCCGATTTTGGACCTCATTTTGCCTTGACATAAAGTAAAGACAACGCAAAGTTTTTGTGATTTATGTCTTTACTCCCACCACCGCAACAACTGCCGAGGTAGTTGGGGGTCTTCAAGAAGTCTGTCGTGTTTTCAGACAACTCCTACGTTAGAGATGATGGTAGCTTTAAGTATTGTTGTTAGCTCCGTATGAATAGATGTGGAGTATATGTTTTTTAAGGCGTTTCTTTAAAAATTTTACTGCAACGATATATATAAAAAAAATTTGACTGTAAATGATTTTTTTGAAAATGTTTTTTTTTAAAACTTTACTTTATCAATGTATATAGAAAAAACTTTTACTATAAATAGATAGATTTTTTTTAATGTTTTTAGGATATTTTTAAAATATATTTTTAGAATTTAAAATTTAATAAAGGTCTTTTAAATTTTTTTAAAAAAACTACACCACTATCCACCCTCCCCTCCTCCACATCTCTTCTCCCTCATCCTCCTCCTCCCTCTTTTGCTTTCCACTGTCCTCTCTCTTCTCCTCTTCTTTCTTATCTCCTTCTTCCTCTTCCCCTTTCCTTCTCTTTGTCCCCTGCACCCCTCTGTTCCTGTGCCCAACCAAATCTGATCGCTATCAGTGCAACCAGAAAATGGGAGAGGAAGGAATAGTGGGGAATGGGGGAACGAGAAGATAAGGGTGGAGAGAGATGAAGAGACAGAGAGAGAAAAAAAAAAATAGATAGCGACCGCTAGTAGTAGTGGCTATCGGCGGTGATGGCCAATGATGGCTAATGGCTGGTGGTGGTATGTGAAAGAAAAGAGAGGATGAGGATTTATTTTATTTTAATATATTTGAAATTATTTTTGGAGTTACTGTAGACTCCAAACATTAAAAAAAAAAGTACTCGAGAAACACTGGAATCAAACAGAGTTGTCATTTTTTTTTTCCCTTTTTACTTTTGATGGTTAGTTATGCTTAATAGATGATGGAGCTAATTGAGAGTCTGTTTAGATTACAAGTTTTACAGTAAAATTTTTTGCGTAATTGATCATTTGATGGCATATTCAATACGATAGAATGCTACTGTAGGAGCTTAATTATATATATAAGGTTTGTTTGGACAACAATTTATTTGGCCAAATATATTTACTTACATCATCATTATAATTTCCAATACACCTTTTTACCTTTCCAATTACCTTTTTATCTCACATACATCACATCACAAAAAATGCTACAATAAAAATATCTCAAATAATTTACAATCCAAACAGATATGTTTTTTCTTTTCTTTTTTTAAAGTAAAAAATTTTGAGTCCAAGATTTTCTATACAATCCATTCATTTGTATCACCCAATCCAACCATTCTCACACCACCTTAGTTAAGTGAGTTTTGCTAGAAATGAGTGTAATAACTGTCACCTGTAGCACAGTCTTAGCCCACATTTCCTGTCAATTAATGGCAGTGCAAAACTTCCTCTTTAGCAATTACGTTTGACCAAAAAACACCTAATTTCAGCTATATTAGTAAGTAGTGAACCAGAACCATTGGGCTAATGGCTCAGTGGCCAGCATCCGTTTGATCTGGTAGTGATTCAGTCCCTTTCGAATTATTTTTGGGCTTTCTTAAGTTCGCCTCCTTCCTTTTAGTGTAGAATAGATTAGATTTATGTTTTCGAAAAAAAAAAAAAATACGTAGTGAACCAGAGTTAAGTTTTGTGACGGCTCCATAAAATAAAAGATGATCGATATCTGCTACTATGTTTTGGGGTGGGGAAGCACAGGATTCCAGGACATCCCACTGTTACATTAGCGCATCATAGGACACAAACAAATCACTTACGGCTTTTGAGGAAATATGGCTGGATAGATAGATATGCTGCCGTTTCCCCCTTTTGCCTTTGCGTAGTTCAACGAGAACTACTGAAAACTCAACCAGGTACACTTTGGACCATCCCATGATTGTTTCTTTTGTCGGCCTGTTTCATACTAGTTTTTAAATCCACCCTTGTCCCCTCCATAATGACCAATCTACCCCCAATCCCCAGGGCCCACCTTATCTACGTCCTTATCTACTTGACCATCAATAATAAAATATACTATCCTCTCGAGCCTGTAAAATTAATAGTGGATCATCTTTTATACGATGTATTAATAATTATGAGAAATAAGTGGTGGATCACATAAAAATAAAGACAAATTTGTATTGAAAAACATGAATTAATTTTTTTTAAATGATAATTAATTTAAAAAACAGTGATGAATATGATAAATTTTATGTGACGGAAAAGTACCATATTAGCAGTAGCGCTATCCTATTCTATAAGGAGGGAGGGAGGAGGGAAGGGGAATCTTAAAAAATTGTGTAAGAGATTAGCAGATATACAGACTTGACTAGATCAAATAGATGATTAGACACTTTCTTTAAATTTTTTTCGCTGCAGATGTGATTCAAACCTCCGATCTACAGCCCCAGTAACGCATTTGAATATTACAGAAAATACATGAACCTGTGAGCTTGAAGAAACCGAAGAAGAGATTAGAGTCACAGATATTTGTTGTGGGACCCCCAAATATCAGCAAGTGGCACCTTGTCAAACCGGTCCCTGTCGCTTCATTGAAGGCTTCTCCCAAGAGTAAAGAAATATTAGAGATTTTGTTGTTATTAACCAGATATTGTCCAAACTGAGGATTTAATTAATTAATGATTATCCAAAAGCAGCACTCCACTTCTTTCACCTAACACTGATCCAAGTGGGCATACAGGCAAGTATTAGGCGTCCGTTTGTCTGCGGTAAATGAGTAAATTAATACTCGCTCTATTATGTCTCACTCAGCTTTTCTTTTCTTTTCTTTTTTTTAGAAAAATTTAGTCAGAGAGAGATGGAATTTAACAAGCAGGGAGAGGGATTCAAATCCAAATCAGCTGTGAAACTAATAAATTAAACTAAGAAAAGTTAAATATAAAGAGAGTAGAATAGAGACATGAAAATAGTAAGAGCGTTCACTTCTATTATCAAAGGTTTAAAGGGTTACAAATGAGGCTTATTTGTCCTCTATTTATAAGTGATACAGGATCAAAAGTACATTTACTAACATTAATATAGATGCATGAATTTTATACTTCAAACACATGAATTCAATAATTTCATAATGAACTAATAAACTACTTCCTCCGTCTCACTTTAACAGTCCTGTATTCCTTTTTCATCTGTCCCAAATTGTAGTCCACTTTTCAATTGAAGAATGTAGTTGTATTTTAATTTTCCTAAAATACCCTTATTCAATGTAAGTAGTTATCACTATAAACCTACCCCATTTAATGAGAGTTGATTCTTTTTTTACCATCAATTCAAGTTCCCATAAAGTTGTACCATATTTAATGTGAGGATATTTTAGAAAAATAGCAATCTATATTTACTTTTCTAACAAAGTTAACTATATTTTTCTTAAACTGTGTGAAAAAAAAAACAGGATTAGGATAGATGGAGTATAAGAACATACATGATTGTACCATGAATCTTGTAGGGATTGAAGGTTTCAATGTATCTTTTCGGAAAATTAATGTACATCCATACTCATCATTTCATTAACTTCATAACAAAATCATTTAATTTTTGGATTTCAACCTTAGTCACTGCGTTATATTTCACTTGGTTTCTTGTTGGCATTGCAGTTTTTTCTTTTTCGTTTTTTTTTTAAAAAAAAAGGGTCCAATCTGAACGTCATTTTGGAACCTTTCTCATTGGATATTTTTTTTTTAGCAAATATATATATATACATATACAAAGAGATTATGGACAGTAAGTACGGACCAAAATAAAAAAACAAAAAGGTCACAGTTTTGCTTAAAGATAAGGACGTTGTTTTATTAGTCCGAGCGTCCACGTCACAAATCTAATCCTAAGGAGATAAGTCTTCTCTTGCTTTCTGCGACTTAATTGGTTCTCCCCTTTTTCTTGTGTACTCAATAAACTGGTCCTGTTTTTCACAGATGGAATGCAGTCATTATTATCAGCTGCACTAAGCTCGTGAAGAAGACAAGAAGATTTTGTACCACACCTATCCCTTTTCTTTTCTTTTTTTTTTTTTTTTCTATGGCACTATCTTAGATTTTTTTGGCTGCCGGTTTAAACCGTCGTTAACAACCCAAAAAAGGACTTAAGTCCCTCCTTGATGGCACTAGCCACCACACCTATCTTCTCCTCCTCTAGTGACTTAGACCCCAGCCCATCCAATCCATTTTATATATGATATAGCCGTAGGTCCCGAAAATCTTTTCCTACCGTTCTATGCCGCTATCTCTATGCTCGTTTTCTTTTGCACTCGTTTTTTAAATGAATAAATCCCAATCTTTGATTAAATACTACCAAAACTTCAACGGGGGTCGCTTTAATTATTCTTCCATGGGGACAAGACGAGATCTTATCTCCATTGACAGTAGTGAACCTTTCCACACTGCAGAATTTCCGGAAGAACCAACTACAGTTTGTTGGCTCTGTTTGTACTTTCGACTAGGACCGTCAATGCAACCAGCCCCATCTCCTCCCATTCGGTCCAATAAAAGTTCGATGAATAATAATTATCGTTGAATTGAGTTGAGTTTGGACCTAAATATTAGATTTAAATTAAATATGAGTCGAGTTTGAATCTTAATAGCTTAAATTTAATACAGGTTCGACCCTTCAATATGCATTCGTATATATTATTTGAGGACTTTTAAAAATGTACTGACTGATGATCATATTTTATTATTTATTTTTCATGTACATTGAACTAATTGGATATATTATTGTTGAAAAATTCTTGATTTATATACTTTTTAATTAACTGTTACTAATTCGTGTATAGTTTTAATGTTGTGATCTTGTGGATGTTAAATTAGCTTTAGAACTTGATAGTTATAATAATTATATTAAGAAAATTCATGAGCAATAGGGGAATTTGAACTAAATCCAAATTAAACTCATAACCTGAATATTTTATAAGTCAAGTATGAGTTCATATTTATCAATCCGAAACTTATAAGCCAAAATCAGAAAGTTGTACTAACTACATGAGTAGAACTTTGGTTTGTTAAAGTTCAGATGCCCGATTGACAAACTTACTTTCAACTTTTCATATTTCACTCGTGCCCGTTTGAATTACTATATTTTGAAATTTTTATAGAAAATATATGCTGTAATGATTTAATATACATGTGTTAAAAAAGCGATTAAGAAATATGTTCACGAAAAACTTAAAATTTTTTTAAAGAAAAATGGTAATCTAAACAATGCTTTAATTCACATCTTCAATGACTTTTTTTTTTATGATTAATGCTAATAAAAATGGAATTGAATTTTCATGCTCCATATAAAAATCTAAATGCATAACACATACTAACATCAACCTTTTCCCTATTTTTCAATTGCACGTATGATATGACATGCATCACTAATTCTCGTGTAAAAGGAATGGTTACATTGAAAGTATTAAAAAAATTATCTCTAAAAGGGTATTGGATGCATTTGGAGATCAGATTCTTTAGAAAAATCTTTCATTTTTTTTTTCAAGCGAGAAGATTTACACCCAAAAAATCTACTTACAATCCCTTCAATTTTACCATCAAATTCAACCCTCTCCACTTTAAAAAAAAAAATTACTTATTATTCTTAAAAAACAAATTTTATTTTTGAACCACATTTTGACCTCAATTACCGTATATTACAAAAAGATTACAATAAATAGTAATTATTTTCCATCGTGCATTTTTAGTTATTAATAAAGTGTTTTACTAATTAATTATCGATTGAACTTAATGTACAGGCTTTGCCTTTTAATCAATAATCTCAAATCCAACCCCTCTCTTACTTGAAAAAATAAAAATAAGTAAAACATAATAATATTGCTCTCTGGCTTCTAAAAACAGAATAAATCTTTGACAGAATAATCAGTATCCAGATACTTAATGCCCAAACCAGACTCCTCTCCGCACGTATTTTTGCCAAATGCCAGACTAACCACTGAAATGTATCTCACAATTAAAAACCTCCCAAATATACTAACCACTAAAATACCAGGCAGGTGACATTTTCTAAGAGAGATTAACCTCTTGAAATTCGAAAGGCAATACAGAGTCAAACGTGGTTAAGAACATGAATATGAAATATACATCGGCAGCCCTAAAATCGTACTAAAATCGAATATACAAAATATACAAACTACATTTTTTTTTCTCCCTGCTCTTCCAAATTTAATCTCCCACAAAATGGCGATTTAAACACTTAAATCCCTCCACCATTCAAAAATTTAAAAGCTTTATTTACACAACTTTCAACTTGCATCCACGTACTCACAAGGCCGCCGACCCGATTTAACCCGGTATCTGACACATCAAAAAAGAATTCGATCAAAACACGACCAGGATCATTTCACGAGTTCGGAAATCCACCCGAAATCAGGAACCGGGGTGGCTGACTCGAGGGAGTTCTCCTTGCTCAGTTTTGCATAGATCTTTGCACGAAGGTCCCGACCGGATTCAACCCGCTCCATCGCCGGCTCCTCTTGGCATGCCTTGTCCCACAGATCAAACGCACCGAGTCCGGACCGAGTTCGCGCCGGGGTCGGAGTAGCGGGCAGGCTCGTGAACCCGGGCCTTAAAGTGGAGGGGCTCCGAGGCGAACAAAACCCACCACCCACTTGAATCCCCCATGGAGGAGACCCAGCAGTCATCCTCGTGTTACCAATCTGCAGGTTACGCATTGACTGAGCCAGTCCACTCACTGAGTTCAAACTAACCGCTCCGCTAGGCGACATGGGCGGGGACTCGGAAGCCGGGGAAGAAGGCGGGGAGGACAGAACCGAAGTGGGAGACGACCCAAACGCGCCATTTTTCGCGTTCAGGGGCGAGACACCAGAATCATAAGCATGTCGACCCGGCGAGTTGCATCCGAGTCGACTAGGAGATCCGTCATAGCACTCGGTCTGAGGAAGGACGCGCAGCTGATCAGGAGTATGAGCAAAGAAACAGACCCTCCGGCGACACTGGGTCCCATCTTTACAGGGCTGCGTACGATAGCGAGCAGGGTGGAGCCAGCACTCGAATACGCCGTGAGCGAACTCGCAGGAGTCGCCCTTCTTACACGCGCCTTTCCTGAAGTCCGGACAAGCGCTACCGGAATAATGATACTTGCGCGGGTCCCTCCGGCGAGCCTTCTCGCCCGGATGAGCATACGGACACTCAGTCCAGTCATGTGACCTGGCACGTGCGCACCTGCGGACCTTAAACTCGAACATGCGGAACTGATCGCATGAGAACGCGTCCACAGGTATATCCAAGTCATCGGTATCCGAGACGACGTCGTCGGAGCCTGTGTTCGACGGCAGATATCGCTGTAGCGCCGTCAAGTTATCCAAGGCAAGTTCGAAACTGCTAGCATTACCGCCGTTAAGGGAAATGGAATATGGTGAGTGAATATTAGCCGTGCGATGGTCATCTAAGAAATCCCAGGGAGGTACTTGGACGGTTGGATTTGAACGGGGAGAATGATCTCCGATCATCATCCTGATGGAACTATGGTGGAAGTTCTCTCTCTCTCTCTCTGGGTTTACGCTTGATGGGGTTGAGGGCAGGGTTTGAATATAAACTACTTTGTTAACTGTGGTTAAAATGTGGACTTAACCACGGTTGGGTTAAAATATCTGTTGGCTTCCGCCTCCACTATCTACTGTTTGCCGGTTAAAATTAAAGCACAAAACTAACTTCACGTAGCAGTCACTACAATTTTGTCACAGCCCGACCCTTTCTGCTAGGAAGTGGATTCACATGGGTCCTACTAGACAAGGACACGTTTGGAGAATGTTTAAGGCTCCTCTAATCTGAGGAGCTAGAGCCCAGACCCAGAGGCCTGGAGCAGTGTCTAATGCTTTTGAACGACTCAAATTGCCCACCATACCATCCGAGGATAAATCTAACTTTAAAGAGTATAATTACTTAGAAGAGGCTGCATAATCTTTTCTCGTATAGGAAAACATGTAACGTTGATTCTCTATGTTTTTTTTTTCCTTTGGTTACACTATATTATAACAGTAGCGTTACTTGTTTTTCCCTTTCTTTGAGCAATATAACTTAGTTATATCGTCCGATCAGATGGATTGGGGCCGGCCAATTTGTTCATAGAACAAATTTAGTTATGTGACTAAATTGTTTAAGAAAATAGTCTTTATACCAATAGATATTTGTGTAATTACCTAACTGGTAGTTTAAACTAAATTTATACACAAAACGACATGGATGTATAAGTAGTGTGGTGCTCTCAGGTAACTCTGACGGTTTTCATAGTCTCCTCTTTAAGAGTATATCTCAGGTTTAACTCTCGGGAGTTATCCTGTTGTGATTCTTGGGGCAGGGCTCTCACGGCTTGGGAGAAGTAGTCTGGTCCATTCAGGTGATTCTGACCAGATCAGGATACCTTCCAGTAAAAAAAAAAAAAAGTATAAGTAGTGTGGTTTCGAGCATTGAAAATAAAATATAACTCATAACAATTTATTTTATAGGATTACTCGATTCATAGTTTCTTACTGAACCGTGAGACATTTAATATAGCCAACATAATTTGGATTATTCAAATATATTGGCAAAATGACAATTATAAACATTCGGCTCTATGTTCTACATCGCACCTATTAAAAATTTAAAAGTGAATTGATTTGTTCAGTCACATAATTCAATTTTACTATAGATTTGTTTTCTATAACTCTTTAAAAGGTCGAGATGGAAAGAAAAAACTTGAGTTGGTGTAAAATATTTCAATTGTAATTTTTTGTGTAGGTTTTAATAATGCCAAAATAAGAATAAACCCAAAAAAGAAACAAAAAGAAAAGAAAACTTGTCCACAGGCTCTCTCTCCAAACACATACCTGTAACCAGGTTTTCCAAGCTGGGTCCAACCGCCGTGGCATCACGACCGTGGACTGAATCTAGGAGTAGGTTGCAGGTGCCAAGCAATGGGACTTCGTGATGTGCCGGAACTACCCCTATGGCTATGGGTGAATTTAGCATATCATTCCACGGATAGGACTTTATGATGTGCCGGAACTACCTCGCCAGGTGAATTTAGCAGACAAAAATGGGTTATTTGCAGTTAGCACCTCTCAACTATGTTGGGTCGGAACATCGATTTGGACTTTTGGTCATGATAAGGGTGGGAGGTCAAGGGTTCAGACTTTACCTCCCATCAAAAAATTTATTAGCATTATGTGTGACTAATCACTTTCAATTGATTCTTCCATGATGCTTCCTATTGATTAGGTTTTCATTTCCCTATAATATGTTATAAAAATATTATCATTGTGACAAAAAAAAAAACTACATTAGGATCGGACTTTACATCCTAATATTTAACTTTCACCCTAAATAAAGATATGGTTTTCTTTTTTTTTTTTGTTTGACAAAAAAAAGGGAAGAAAATAGTGTTAATATGAGTTGCAATTGAGATCTCTCGGTGGAGAATTGAAATCCAAAAAGTGGAGTAGATTAGAAAGAAAGAAATTTGGATTTGCTTTATAGGAAGATTTCCATACTAGACTACTGGTGGTATTAAGACATAAAGGTTAAAATTTAAATTTCAAATTTTACTCATATATCATGTATTCAATCATGATAGTGTATACACTGATAATGTATATAAAAATTACTCTAAAGGTTAAGGGGTTATTACAGTGGTGGTGCTGCTGTCACGGGAATAGGACACTGGATTTTTTTTGATTGATTTTCTGTTTTGTCTCATGACCTCGAACAAGTTATTATGATGGTTAGCTGATAAATTTGAATAAATTTTGATGGTAGTAAAAATTAAGAGGTTATGACGGCGTTAATGCTCTTGGTAGTGTTGCCGCGTTAATGGGTTATTTATCTTTTTCTCGATAATTATTTGGTATCAATATGTCAGTTTGATGTTGTATTATTAGTTGGATTGAGATATTATGGTAGTGGTGGTACGTGTGGTAATAGTTGATTGTTTTAGACAATGTACTTTTTAATTTTCTTTATTTGTTATCTGCATTGTTTGTTGACTTTTTAATATTAATTTGTGGTATTGAAGAGGCTATGGTAGTGGCGGTGTGGAACAAGTTATGATGATGGTAGTCCCACTTTTTAAGGTGTGAGATATGATTATTGCGCAACGGATCCTCTGTACCACACCCTGTCTCACACCCTATCCCACCCCTCCTAAACTTGCCAAGTGTCCTTTTATTAATCCAATCCTGAAACAACCCAACTCGAACCATGTTTAATTAATTAACCGATTAATCGGGCTGAGAAACTTAATCTCTATAACCAAAATCAATTAAAATAAAAACCCAAAAAATAAAATTAGAGATTAAACAAGGCACAAAAAAAACCCACAAAATTCAACGCAGCAGGCCACGATTCTGGTTTCCCATCAGATTGGTATCCTTCTCAAAAGCTTCATCGCAACGCAGCAGGGCTGTCCGAGTTCATCATCTTCACCATTCAGCTTTGACGAAATATTCACGAAATATTCATCGTAACGCAGCCCTCAAGAGATTAACACTTTCATGGTTTGGGAACTAAAGCCTTTTCTCCTAAACTAAAGCTAGTCTTCAACGGAGCAAGGTACGTAGGTAAATTTTCCTTCAAATAAGTACTCTTCATATGCAACAAATTGCGTTATTCATGTGCCGCTTCATATGCAACGAATTGCGTTATTCATGTAAACATCAGCACAAGCCTCTGAAGTAAACCTGAAGCCTCTGAACTTAATTCAATTTATGAAGCAATCCCTTTGCATAAATTGAATTAAGTTCAGAGGCTTCAGGTTTACTTCAGAGGCTTGTGCTGATGTTTACATGAATAACGCAATTCGTTGCATATGAAGCGGCACATGAATAACGCAATTTGTTGCATATGAAGAGTACTTATTTGAAGGAAAATTCACCTACGTGCCTTGCTCCGTTGAAGACTAGCTTTAGTTTAGGAGAAAAGGCTTTAGTTCCCAAACCACGAAAGTGTTAATCTCTTGAGGGCTGCGTTACGATGAATATTTCGTGAATATTTCGTCAAAGCTGAATGGTGAAGATGATGAACTCGGACAGCCCTGCTGCGTTGCGATGAAGCTTTTGAGAAGGATACCAATCTGATGGGAAACCAGAATCGTGGCCTGCTGCGTTGAATTTTGTGGGTTTTTTTTGTGCCTTGTTTAATCTCTAATTTTATTTTTTGGGTTTTTATTTTAATTGATTTTGGTTATAGAGATTAAGTTTCTCAGCCCGATTAATCGGTTAATTAATTAAACATGGTTCGAGTTGGGTTGTTTCAGGATTGGATTAATAAAAGGACACTTGGCAAGTTTAGGAGGGGTGGGATAGGGTGTGAGACAGGGTGTGGTACAGAGGATCCGTTGCGTGATTATTGCCACGTTTGACAATCAAATTTTCGATCAAGTTTATCTACTACAAATTTTTTAATAATTTTTAATTACGATAATTTAAAAAACTTCTCAAAAATTTTAAACTATATACTTTAAAATATTCAAAAAAAAATTTATAACTTTTACAGTAAATTATAATAAAATTTTAGATAAACACCAAAAAAATTCACTTGCCAAACGGAGCCATGGAGTGTTACATATATAGAGGGTTTGATGAGTTGGTAGATATTAAACTAGAGGAGTTTTGTTTAAATGGATATTTATAGATTTTGAGGGATACCAGTCACGGCATTCTTTTCTTTATCAGCTTTAGCTTGAATTATAAATTGTTTTAAAAAAACACACACACAAAGTTGGAGGTAGTTAATTGCAAAAATTAAAAGTTTAGAATGTAAAGATCTTTATATAATGGAGGGGTGTAAACTGTAATTAACCCAAAAATTACCAACCACATCACAGTCATAGGTTCCAACTTTCCCCTCCGGTGAAGTAGCACATCGTCAGAAATAGTTTAGCTTCATCACGTTCCTGCTTGTGCGCTATTTTGTCCCGTTTCTACTGTTAATAGTTGACATGGAAGTTTTCTACTCTTATCAAATGAGATAACTATTTGTGTGGTGAAACTCTTAGGCAATCATAGTAGGATAAATATTACAATGCTGCCAAGTTGTACATACGTAATTTGGTGTATTGTAGAGTGAAAGATATGAACGAAATGCAACTTTTTTTAAAAAAAAAATTTGTCATTTTTTTATTTTGCCGCAACAACAACAATCTATTCTACTTTTATACTAATCAACACTATGAGGGAGGGGAGCTCAAAAAAGTTTGTACGAGGGTCGGGGGCAAATTATATATCCACATCACTTATTTTAGTTCCACAACAAATCTATATTGAAGAATAATTATGCCCTTCAAACTTTGGAAAGGGTGAATTTGGCATTTCAAGCATTTTTGGATCTGGCAGCATCACTGCCCAGGTTGAGAGTGAATCGCGAGATCAGACAAGTGTACTACTGCACTTTATGAATTTTTTAAGAACAACTCTCTTGTGATGTAGTGTGTGAGGATTGAACTCTGACCTAGTACACGGAAGAATTTTAAAGAAGGCTCTCCTTAACTATTGGATTTTCTGTCTAATTGAGAAAGTAGAAATTTGTGCATCAACCTTTTTTTTTTCTCTCTTTTTTGTCTAGTTGATAAACAAGAAAGTTGTGCATCGGCTATTAATGTTACTTGTCAACAAAAAATTTTACTTGACCAACTTAAAGCGAGACTACAATGCAACACGAGAAATAATAGAGGCCACATTTTAGTTAACTTTATGAGTTAATTTTATATACACTTATAAAGTATACATTATTATAGGTATATGTATAGCAAATATCTAAACTTTAGATTTTAAATTTTAATTCAGATTAATTATCCTTAAAACTTAAAGTCAAAAGAAATACCTCTAAAGCGATTCGACACAACCACTAAATCTTGATAGCCAGTTAATAAACAACAACCTTAAACATATTATTATCACACTCTTAAGCAAAATGCCAAGTTGCAAAAAGTAATTCCTGTTCCTTTGTGCTGCTTGACTAAAAGTTGATTTAATTGTCGTACACTTTTCCTCACCCTACTCAAACATGTTACCATCCCATGCTATGGTTGAGGTGACGAGTGATCCGATTTGAACATGAAAGTTTAAAGCGGATATAATAGCAATTTTGCAAGCTCCAACGTGAAAAATGATGCATTTTTTCAAGCATGATAATTTATTTATATACTGTTGGTTCATAAAAAGATCAATTATATTCTTATAAGTAAATTTTTTATATATACTGACAGTATGTTAAAAAATAAATTCTGATTAATTAAAATGGGGCAACTTTTTTGGAAGAATGAATGTCTCATTTAATTTTATATACACTTTGAGTGTATATATTATCGTAATTAGATGCATGATAAATACATAAAATTTAAATTTTAAGATATACACACATATGCTTATGAACATATATAATAGTGATAACATATACACTTACAGGATGCAGACAATTAATTCCTATAATCATAGATAAAGATTAAAGTAGTTCATGCAATAATAATTAAAGGTGTGTACATGTTCACAAACACAAGTTTGAACCATGTTATCGTACAAGGACTCTTGCATAAATGTAATTTTGTTGGTCAAAGCACAAAGCCATTCCATAAAAAAGTATAGCACCTGAATATTTTTAATTTGATTTGTGTGAAGGTACAGAAGAAAGTGTAAAAAAACATAAAAAAGTAAATTAACGAAACAATTGAAAAAGATTAATTTCACCATACCATTTGGTGAGAAAGATCAAACAACCAAAATTACTATCTGAATCTAAAAAATCATAAAAACCAAGACAAACAAATCTGAAATACAGTTAGAACCACTAATGCTTATGAAGCACCCACTGACCACAAATCTTGAAGAACAAAAAGGACCAAAGTTGTTATTACGACATAACTATGTAATCGAATTAGACTTTATGCTCTAAGCATAATTGTAGATGAGGAGAGAACTTTTATTATTTGTTAAATGTCATGATACACTTTGTATAGCTGGTTGAGCCGGTGCTCAAGTATTATAAAGTCCCGTTCATTTATAAAATTCATCAATCGTTTCCGAGAAAAAAAAAAAAAAGTTATTACGGCATAACAAACAAAAGATGAAAAGACACATGATCCTTTGGTTTTGGGCGACCTAGAAAAATATCCGTACGGATCCGACGTGGCATCCGGTCACGTGCAAGGGGAGCACCATAGTCAATGGGTGGGTACACGTGGTTGGTGGCATATTCAGCTGCTGCTGCCCCGCATCGGTACCCTGTTTAATGAGCGTGAGGGCGACGTGTCAACGCGTGGAGTAGAGTTTTCGGATATGGCTTGGGTTTGAGTGGGGGCCCACTGGGGGTCCTGAGATCCTCATGATTTTGACTCTTCTTTTGTTCTTCTTCCTAGCTTTGCTTTTGCTTTCACTTTACCCATCTCACGTTTATGCTTATCCACAACCACAACCACAAACCACAACCGGACCGGCGGCTTGGGCCTTGTTTGGATTTCATTTTTCTTCCACAAAAATTTTTTATTTATTTTTTATCTCATATAAATTAAATTACTATAATATATATAGAATTAATCTTTACTACATTGAGAGTATATACATTATTTATTTTAGATGAATGATAATTATATAAAATTTAAATTTAAAATTTTAATTTTTACGTACGTGTCATGAATCTAACGATAATAGTATATATTCATTGTCAGGAAAATATACAGAGGGGAAAGAAGGGAGGGGATATATATAATATATATATATATTTTAGATTTCTTAAAATCCGAAGATTTAAAGGAATCTAAAATCTTTAAATCTTCAGATTTTTATTTTGAATTAATCTTTTATACACTGACTGTATATACACTTTTGTTATTGGATGCATGATATATAATCCAAATTTAGATTTAAAATTCAAATTTTACATATATATCGTGCATCCAATCGAAATATTGTATACACACTCTCACTCAGTGTACATAAAATTTACTCTTTCATTTTTAGGAAGGGAGACATGAAAGTTTGTAAAGGGCTTGCACGTAAACAGCCCATAGACTTGTTAGGATTGGCGCCCACAACCGATAGAAGTCCAACAAAAAGGTGTGGAGAAGACTTATAGGTTTGAAAGGTATTAGTCCAAGGCTGGCTGCATGGCGCTGTTTAAGTTGGGCTAGGATGCAGTGATACTTATCCTTGAATGCAAGATCTCTACTTTGGGCTAAATCCAGGTGGTTTCTCAAATAAGTTATTCCCCATGCTTCTACATTCTTTTCAGCAAGTTTGGCTCCATTTGGTGAAAAGTTCAACAATGAGAGATTTCTGCTGGCTGCACCCTTAGCTTCCTTGGTTTTTTTGGGAAAGGAAGTACTCAGCCAACAGTACTATTTTCATGCCAATTATTTACAAGTAGTAACAAGAAAAATATATGTTTACCTGCAGGGACAAAAATCAAAGGCATCACAATTGACGCTGATCTATCTTCCAATTAGGAAATAAGAATCAGTTAAGGCAGCTATTGATTTTTCTAAAGCACATTGGATGGTCCATTTGATGTCAAAGGTAAGATTTGCAAAGTTTCTCACTAACCATTTTAAGCTTTGGTTGGGAAATATTGCAGTATATATAGGTGAATAAGGTTAGAATTCTAGTTTCTACTTACGGCTAGGCCAACTCGGTTGATCATCTTGACAAATTTAAAATTTTATTTAATCCTTCCTGACTTATTTATTTGTCAAATCGAGTTTAAACGAGTTTTTATAATTCAAATTGAGCTAAATAACCTGAAATTTTTGCATATAAAATTTAATTTAATATTAGTCAAACCAAACTTGATTTATTTATTCGTCGAATTGAGTTTAAACGAATTTTTACAATTCGAATTGAGCCAAATAACTTAAAATTTTTTACTTATAAAATTTAATTTAATTTAATATTAATCAAACCAATTTCGAGCAGAGTTTGAAAGTTTATTAGACATAAAATACTGTTTAAAGAAACTCTTGTCAAAACGAAGCCGATTCAAGTATCGAGTAATTTATTTATCTTTCAGCTCTAAATCCATTGTTAGTGTGGTAGAATCTCGTGAAGTCCCAAGGGGTTAAAAACTGAAAAAAGTGCTCGGGAGATATTCAAAGTTCAGACTCGAACCTCTTGACCTCTGGCTTGAGATGGGGAACCAGTGGCTGAGAGCTGACACGACTTGTGCAATGTGCATCCACCGACTCTCACCTTAACTTCCAACCGCCATGAGATTTAATGGGCACCATTCTCCTTCTTTCTGGGATTCGAGTACACTTGTGGTATGGGTTTTAGGCTGACTCCGAAATGGGGTTTCTCAATCCAGCTTTCCTTTTCCACCAAGACATCATCTTGGCCCTCCTCAAATTCACGTGGGTTCTTTTAACTTTGGCTGCATAGAAAACATGAGTATTTTTTTTTCCTGTTTTTCCTGTTTTTCCATTTGCTTCTTGTAGTAGCACTTACCTGCTCTTAGTGATAAAGGGTCTATTCTGAAACTGGTTATTCATGGAGCTGAGTATCACGTCGACTAGTATTCTGGATTGCTCCTGTGAAAAACTGGGAATAAGGGTTTTTCCTATGCACAAAAAGTTTGCCATTTTTAGTAATCTATTGTCCTTGGTGCAAGATAGTAAAGGAGAAAAGGTGTTTTATTCAGCGAGTTTATTGCGTCCTTATTGCAGATTTAGAGTAGGTAAGCTTGCAATTTCCACCAAAATTCTTATTGCTGATAAAGTAATCTCAAAACAATTGTAGTGTCGCTTAGGTGCTCGGGGACTGGGGAGTGGTTGCGACAAAATACAATTGTTAGAGAAGGTCGGGTGCTGCAAGATTAGTCAGGCATTTGATGTGGTTTGACGTATATCACAGAGATAATTTGTTGCAAATGACCTGCAAATAAGAAGGATCCAAGAACAGAATGGGAGGCAGCTAGATAATTTGCTCGAAGGTCCAGTTTTATACCGGATATAGCAAGTCTTGTTTTTTGTGTTCCTTGTAAGTGTGATGGGCCTGGAAGAGGGTGTAGGTTTCAAGTAAGCGCCTTTGATCATTCCTAGGACTATTCTGGTTGTAGCGAAGACACAAATAGTTCAGGGGAGAAATTTGAGCAGTTCAGGCCCTAGAAGATTAATATGGCGGGGTCGTGCTCTTTATTCGTAAATAGTTTCCTATAGGACCTTCATGCCATTTGTGTGCACTGAAATTCTTTAAGGTAGCATACTTCCATTACTACAGTTTTTTGAGGCATTGGATATTTTATTGTATAACATATTGATCATTGTTTGCTTCCTATTAGTTGTTAAAACTGTTTCCCTTCTTATCAGTTGCTGTGCAATTAACATTACCTTTGGACAAGTATCTTGCTTTTTGTGGGAAAAAAATCTTTCATGAGCGAAGCGGGAAGCAGCCTTGCAACAGCAAGTAATAGTTCCAATGTCACCTTACTAACTTCACTATCAAACCAGTACCCCTTTTGAATTACAATATCAGCAACGTTTTTGTCTTAAGTATTCGAGGAGCGAAAAGTAACATTTAAAAGGGGGGAAAAAGTAGGGCCCCAGTTGTATCAAGTTGACTGCAATTTGTTTCTCTGTAATGTTATCCTATTAGTTCTTTGAAAAATAAGAAGGATTCCTTTTCATTTTCATGTCTTTTAATAGCAATTATTTTCTCACTTTTCCTATCATCATAATTTCTGGATGTCCACAGTCAAGACTCATAGTTTCATAGGTGGACAATATTTTGAAGGGAACCGAACGTATCTGGTGATTGATATTGGTCAATCTTATGCTTCTAAGGCTACGCATAATTTGTTGGGAAACAGTATCTTGTTAGTTATTTTATAAGTACCTTTGGAGTTTTGTACCGTTTTACTGATGAATTTTTAGTCTTTTCACAAGCTCTTGGGAAATTGAATTTGTAGTAGTTGCTGTAGACATATATTCATATAAATGTTCATCTTGACAGGAAATCATGTGCGATTTCTTGTTTGAAGTATTTGCATGTGTTGTTTTATCATCTATGTTTGTTATTCTTTCAGGTGGATTTCTAGCCTAGTTGTGTTTAGCTTGTATGAAATTGTACTTGTTCTTGTTTTCTTTTATAACTCTGTCCCATTGCAGAAAATGTTAAATAGTTCACCTACTCTTGAAATGGTGCAGTTAAAGGCTGGGAGGCTGTTTATGACTCAGCAAAAATGTCTTCCTTTTCTGTTGCCTACGGCGATACTACAACCTGGTTAAGTGATCCAATGAGAGTCAAGATGTGTTGGTCAGCCACACAAGCCCGTGAGAACAATAACTCAGAAACAGAAGACATGGAGGTTTCTTTCCCTTTTCAATAATTGCTGAGTTCTCAGCATAACATACTCAAGTTTCATATTCACCATTCTTTTCCCCGTCTCCCGACTTTAACATGCGATGCTTATGTGTAACTGCTCATCCAGGATGCAGTTAGCAGATGGTCCTACCATGGTTCATGCAATATGGTTCACAATGATATCTCAAGCTCGAGAGAGAATGACAATTCAATATATCTTGCAAGTTTACGGAATACTAAAGCATTACATTTTGGTTTCCTGATGAAAAATCTTGATGTGTTGGAGGAGACAATTGCAGATTCAGGGGTCCTAAGATTGGAAGAAGATATTCTGGTGCAATTGGAAAGACTTGGGGCTCTGGAGTTGTTCCAGACCTGTCTATGTAGGATGCTTAAGCCCTCAACCTTATATGATCTTTCTGACGAACCAACTAAGCCTGTTGAAGCATCTCAAATAAATTGCCCGGTGGAAGATGTTGTGGGTAAGAAGGTTGTTCACTCTGTAAAGAAAGAAAAAAGAAAATCAAGAAGAAAGAGGCCATTGGATAAAGGAAATGGTAAATTTATGCAGGAAAAGTACTCAAGTACGCTAGAGGATGCTCAACAGGTTAAATTTTCTCCTGGGAGGAAATCATCCGATTCTAGAAGTAGAAGCCTGAAAATTGCTCGAACTGAGGCAGAAATGTCTCAAGGTGTTAAGGTGGTTTTGTTGTCTTTCACTGAATAACTAATTTCTGCTTCTCATATTTCACACAGGCTGAGGGAAATATTTTTGACATGCAGTTAGTTTCTGATCTTGAAAGAATCAGGACAATAGTTGAAGAGAACACTGGACAGGTAGTTGGCATGAGTAACTGGGCAGAAGCTGCTCAAGTAAATATACAGGTGTTGCAGCAACATCTGCAGTTTGGTTGGTATTGTAGGGATGAGCTTCTAAGAAGTACGCGTTCTTTAGTTTTATACATTGCTAGAAATTACAGGGGACTGGGAGTTGCCTTTGAAGATTTAGTTCAGGTTGGTAATATGGAGTTTACTGTGTTCAGCTATGTTTTGGTCGTTCCCACTCTTCTTTATTCCTTTAGTTAAAGTGTTAGTCTAATGATCATCATGAGATAGCTTGTGACAAAAAATTAATCCAGCCTGGCCAAAGTAGGTTCGTCAAACTCCACTTAATTTTCAAAAGCGTGAAATGTGTTCAACCATCTGGCAGAAACTGGCTCTATTTTAGTTATCATGAGCAAATGAGAATCTGATTCAATTTATGTTTGGTATTAATCTAATTGGTAAATTCAGTTCAGCACTATACATTAATAACTGCTTAATTAGCCAATAAATCTTACAAGTTTCTAATGACACAACCGTGACTGAGTTTCATGATCTCTTGTGTAGATGGACCAACTAGATTGCCAAGCCTGTCCAAATTAAAAGTTCTGCTGGTGATGAATTGACATGCATTTGAGATCACAATTTTATGTCTTTTATTCTGAAAAGTCAATATAGTTAAACATTTGGTGTCCCATATGTTCTCATTTAAACTTAATTGTTGCCATTGTGATATAAAGTTTCAAATTAGAATATGGCAAGCTATTGAAAATGCCCTACTCAAGACATAAGAAAATATGATTGAATTGCTATATGCTTGGTTTTCGGTGCTTCCAATCTGAACCAAGTTTTTCTCCTTGGCACTCTGCTCACTTTTCGAGCTCAGTTTTTATAAATAGTTAGGTAACAACTCAACCGAGTCCAACATTGCTCTGAGATGTGCCTGTCAAGGTTGATTTTGTTCAGAGTAAAAATGCTTTTAGTGAATTGACTTGTGGAGTGGATTGAGGGAATTAAGACATCTTAAGGCTCAGTTGTCCGAGGGTTATGCCGGTTGTCTCTTCTTTTTGAATGAGTCTCATGTTTGGTTCTATAGGATTATAAATAGGTAGCTCCGGCCAAAAGAAGAGATAATAATCCCCTTCCAATGGAGCATGACTCAATTCATGCATGGTTGAGGAAATAAAATAGGATAAGTGATCCATGTACAAAAGTGAATTAAACGTGTGATATTGCCAGATCACAATCCTATCAAAACCTCATTCCATGTCCCAAAAGAACCCAAGCAAGTCTGCCTGTTAGTTTAATTGTCTACTCATGTGGTCGATTGAATTAAATTGCAATTGTCTTTCAGCGATGAAAAATGTTTGTCTTGCATTTGGTATGAAAATAGGAAGAATAATTAGATTGACAGGACACCAAAAAGGAAGTAGTTGCTTCCCCTTAATGACATTTAGTCAAGCATTTCTTCCGGCAGGCATTTGTTTCCAACAGTTTAATTCTAGACACAGTAGTCAGGAATGAGGAGGAGAAAAGTTGTCAATAGTTTGGAGAGAAACTGCATCTGGTCCTATTAAATTTTATTCTCATTTAAATCTTATTCTGTTTATGAAGATTGATTTTCTAGGTTTTAACCATATTTGTCAGGCTGGAAATCTTGGTGTCCTGCAAGGAGCTCAAAGATTTGATCACACACGGGGATACAAGTTCTCAACCTACGTCCAGTATTGGATAAGGAAATCAATCTCAATGGTGGTAGCACAACATGCAAGAGGAATTAGAATTCCTGTATGTGATTTTAATTTTCTTGAGATCGTCTCTTCTTTTAAAAGTCCATACAAGGAGAAAGAAACCTGAGTTTCCACTTCTTTAATTCTGATCTTCATGCAGTCATCATTGAGCAAGGCAATAAGTCAAATACAGAAAGCTCGAAAGGCCCTGAAGAACAGCCATGGAAAATATCCGGATGTTAATGAAATTGCAAAGTTCACTGGTCACTCTACTGCTAAAATTATGTCAGTCAGCAAATGCCTCAGGATTGTTGGTTCGATCGATCAGAAAGTGGGAGACTCTAGCAGTGCAAAACTTTTAGTACGTATGGCATTCTCTATTTTATAGAATCTTCCTTCTTGATGATTATATTTGTTTAGATTACATTTATGACGGGTTTTTAATTTAGTTGCTGTTTGCTTAGTCTCATCAGAAACAGTGCCACTTGGCTTGGCTTGGCTGTCGGAAAATGGTTGTCTGAGGGATCCTGTTGGGGTTTTTTTTTTTTTTTTTTTTGGGGGGGGGGGGGGTATCTAAAAATCTTGTTTAGTACTGTCATCAGACAGACAAGGAAGCCCCTATGCTTTTTGGGTACTCCTGAGGAGAAGAAACAAAACAACTTTTTTTGAGGACACCATATCTTGGGTGAATTTCCTGGACTGAAACTATGTATAAAAACATAAAATCACTTTTTGTGGTTTTTCTGTTGTAAAAAGCCAGATACTAAAATTATAATATATATATATATATATTTTGTGTGTGTGTGTGTGTGCGTGTAGATATATTATGTAGGTTTCTTACAGAGGAAAGCAAGGATGATCTGATTAATTTAGGCAACTTTCTTCAGCATGCTTCTTGAAATTTTCATAAATGAATAGCATCTTAGATGTTTTGGTTATTATAACAATTTTATCCATAGGCTGGAATTAACTAGAGAGTGATGCGCCTGTTTGTCTTCTATAGTCCACAAGAGTTTTTTTTTTCCCCCAAAGTTCCCCTACACAGGCTTATGAGCTTAATGGCCTTGGAACTCTTGGTGCAGGAACTCATATCTGATACATCAATGAGAAGCCCAGAAGAAACAGTGGTGAGACAGCACATGCTACAATACATGTATGGCCTTATGAAAGACTTAGAGCCACGGGAAAGGCAAGTATTAGTCCTAAGGTTTGGGCTTAGATCTCATCAAAGGAAGTCACTTGAGGAGATTGGGAGGCTGTATTCTGTAAGCAAAGAGTGGGTAAGAAAAATAGAAAGAAGAGCGCTGACAAAACTAAGAAAAAAGGATGTCTTTCAAGATTTAAGTCAATATATGTATATGTAGCTGCAGTTATGTCTAAAGTACGCTATTTTATGAGCCAACAAGTTTGGCATATAGTCACTTGATTCCTGTCAACTTTGTCAAGCTGGTCAGCCATTAGAACTGCACTGAAAAGATTAAGAGGATGTTTCTTCCTCATCAAGTGATCTTTGGTTGGTGTATTCCAACTTCCAAGAGCAGTTGCCAAAATTGAGCAATTTCTGTGTAGTTTGTCTTGTACATGAATATTACAGATACACTTCCCCTGCTTTTTGTTACTACTAATCTCTCTTAGCCCGAAACTGCGAGTTTTCTCCCCTATTCTAACTTGTTTATTCTCTATCTTGTGTATCAATAGGCTTGCCTTAGTATTTCCTTCAGCATTTGTTAAATCGACAGTATGCTTCCTGCTATAACTAATACGTACAATTCTTCAGGAATCAACAAGATTTAGGCTTTTTCTTTTTCCCTCTCCCACCCCCACACACCCCCCCCCCTTCCTCCATAATCCCTCCTTGCCTCAATCCTAGCAACCAGGTTTGAACCTTGGTTTGTGAAATGGGGCGTGAAGCTGTTGGCCAGGAAATATGCATTAGTAAAATTTAGCAGGCTCCAAAATTGGCTTAGCCCCATCTTGGAACATTCTGTGTTAACGTAGTGTATTTTAATGTCATTGCCTCTTAAAAACCAGACAGAAACTGATATTGCTGCTGATTTTCCTTTCTCCACTTGAATGCTGAATTTTCGTTGTGCAATGCATCTTGACATACACCTATTTATTCAATTCTTCGTCTTGATAATCTAAACATTAATGTAAAGTAATACTAAATCTTCATATGACATTTATATATACATATTAAGACATTGAATATAACAAAATCTTGATCCAAGGTGAGTTTATACTGAGTACATCACATGATCTTAGCTTTGATCAATGTTCCCCTGAAAAAGGAAAGGAAATAATGATCTTCCCTACTTTCTGGGGTAAACTAGAAATGATTGTTCATTTGGGTGTTGTTGATTCCCTAACTTACATGACATGCCCTTGGAACTTGTTTGTTCCCATGACCTTCAGTTCCTTGAGCAGTAGTCCTGCAGGATTTTAGTCGTAAAAAGTGGAGGCCTCGAGGAGGAAACTTGACGTCAACTTCACATGCACTTATCTATGTTTGGAGGACCTAACAAGTAACAACAATCATCATTGAGACCTTATATGCAATCAAGAAGTATTTCTTTAATCCCTTGAATTTCTCGGTACATTCTTTCCAAAAAGATGCAGAATCCGAGGAACTTAGAAAGGTTGCCAATATGAAATTAAGAAATCTAAATTTCTTTCTAGTCTTGATTGCTTAAGTTATTGAACTTGAGTAACATCATTCTCTTTAATATATATACTTGCATGATTAGTTTTATTCATTTTGCCTTCTATTAATAGCAGTGATGCATCAAATCAACTCCAATTGATCAATTACGTGAGAAAAAAGAATCACAAATTGCAAAGTCAATTGCAAACGGATGTAGGTGCATTTAATCAGTGAATGTAAAGGTAGTACGTGGAGGAACAATTAAGACATGGAAACAAGGTAGACAAAGCAATTAGTGACACTAGTACAATTATTTGGGGTGACAGGTGAAGTTTGCAGTATTGGTTGTAAATGTGCCAAGATTCAACCTCCTTGTATCTGACAAGTAACACCACCACGCTCCTATCAACTACTAGAAGATGCAATGGCTATTGAATCTCAAGCATTCTATGCAGTACTAGAAACAGCAAGAAAAAAAGATTTTGTGTGCTGTCAAAATTTCAAATTAGTATTTTTCCCGACAGAAGTTAAATGGGCATTTATTTGTACACCTAAATCGTTCTCAATCAATATATTATGTAAATGTACATACTTGTAACAACTATCGTCTTACTTTTTATACCCTTTTCCTATTTAATTTTGCTTGATCGAGATATTAATACCTGAACCCTATTTTAATGAATGTCTGGTTAAGTATTCGTTAGACAGACCTTTGTGCAAATTCTTAAAAACACTTACATTACACTATCCGTGTCAATGCGTAGATTATCTTTAAGTATCTATAAGTTTATTATGTACCACTATAAATATGCTAAGACATGCAACTTTTCATGGCAACTATTTATATAGTAGTGGAGATGTTTTAAGGGCCTAAAAGTTTTGGATAGAACCTTATCCTCTTAAAAATAAAGTTGGACTTGGGTTTTAAATTTAGTATTAAAGTACATAGGAAATGAGGAAAAGGAGGACCATGCAGATTTGGCGATTGTCTCCAAGAAATGGCCATTGATGTGAGATCTTTTGGCGTGTACTTTCTGGGATTTAGGGGATGGGGCTGTAATTTACGAATTTATTAGCATGCATCCCCATCTGTTGTCAACAAATTCATGTAAGAATTACCCTCGTATTATTTGATGAATAATCCTATACTAATCAAATTTAAAATAATTATTTTAGATGAAATGAGAAATCCTGACCCGTTTGGATTGCTATTTTTAGGATTTTTTATAAAAAATATATATATACTATAATAATTTAATATATGTGAGGTAAAAAGATAACTCAGAAACGTAAAAATTTTTCTGTAGAACATCACAATCCAAACAATAAGTGTCCAACTTATCCCGTCTCGTAGAGCATGAATAATTGTCTACTTTCTTCTTGGATAATTGCATGATGACAAATAATTGATCGGAGGGGGATAATGGTCACAATCGGATCTGTGTAGAATCAGTGGTCCAAAACAAAGTACACATTTTTGTTTTCATTAGTACGTGTACACCTTTATGAATCCCATAATAAACCGTTTCCAGCTAAGTTGGTGCTAAAATTCAGGCCGGCCCGCTCCATACGGCCTCAAACAATTAAAACATTAATTAATTATTTAAAGAAATAGTGGCTTTCTTCACTTTCTCCAAAAACTCAGAAACTAGATCAAAAGTCCTTCTCTGCTGGACAGATTTCAATGCATTACTTGGTGTAGATCCAACTAAGAAGAAAATACTACATTCCGTTTAGAGAAATAGAATTTTAGGGAGAAGATTTGGGAAAAATAAAGATACATTAGGATAATATATCTGCAGGTGCCATCAAAATCTTTGAAGTAAGCTTTTACCTTGTCCAATTTGTACAAGTTTCATGCGGGCCATCCTCTTTAGATAATCAACCATGTTTTTTCTGCTTTTTCTTTTCTTTTCTTTAGATAACCCTTGTTAGTTGTATATCCCACATTGATATTCCAAGAATTTCCAGTTATATATATATATATATATATATATATATATATATATATATATATATATATATATATATATATATATATATAAAGATGTTGGACCACTCCATTCATACCCAATTGATTTTGAGATGAAAGTCCAAATTATTTAACGTGGTACCAGAGCAGGGATTTGGGTTTGTTTGTTACCCATTTATTTCACCCGTGACTTGGGTCTTTCTTTATCGGCTTAAGCCTATTTGTCAAGTCACATTTGCGAGGGCTGTTAAACGAACCGAGCTGTTCGGTAGCTCGGTTCATTTCGACTCGTTCGTGTTGGTGAAAGACTCGTTCGAAATTTTAAATGAATCAAGATGTTGGACCACTCCATTCATACCCAATTGATTTTGAGATGAAAGTCCAAATTATTTAACGTGGTACCAGAGCAGGGATTTGGGTTTGTTTGTTACCCATTTATTTCACCCGTGACTTGGGTCTTTCTTTATCGGCTTAAGCCTATTTGTCAAGTCACATTTGCGAGGGCTGTTAAACGAACCGAGCTGTTCGGTAGCTCGGTTCATTTCGACTCGTTCGTGTTGGTGAAAGACTCGTTCGAAATTTTAAATGAACCAAGATGTTGGACCACTCCATTCATACCCAATTGATTTTGAGATGAAAGTCCAAATTATTTAACGTGGTACCATAGCAGGGATTTGGGTTTGTTTGTTACCCATTTATTTCACCCGTGACTTGGGTCTTTCTTTATCGGCTTAAGCCTATTTGTCAAGTCACATTTGCGATGGGGTGTTAATTGTATATCCCACATTGATATTCTAAGGATTTCTAACCATATATATTATATAAGATGTTGAGGCACTTCACTCATAACCAATTGGTTTTGGGACTTTGTCAAGTCACGAAGTAGAAAGAAATGTTCATGATCCAATCATTTGGCGAATAGTCATTATCTAGTCACTGGTTTTGTTTTGGAAGGTTTCAATGTTGCTTGATAAAAAATTGAAAGTGATGGCAACCTTACACTGGAATAAATTTTTATGTACAAAGTCACATACCTTTCGTCCGTTTTGTTACCCTATGAAATGTAGGATGCCAAAGTCAACAATGGTTGCCAATGGGATATAGGCACTTTATTTGCTGGAAGATTAGGGATTTTACTCGTTAGAGCTAAATGCCATTTGGTGTTAGTGTAAAAGCCTAAGAGATTTGCTCTTCAAATTTGGACCACAGACATACATGAAAGAGAGTTTGTTTTGGACCAAATAAGCTTTAGGTGCACTAGTCTACATTGTTATTCATTTCTGCTTTTGAATTTTTGAACTCCTATTCAATGCTAATAAGTGATTTAGGTTAGTCAATACACATGTTTTTGAAAACTAAACCCGCAAAACCAACTGTAGGGGCCAAGCATACAAACTAGGACTTCTTGATGTACTCTTATCCTTCATTTCTAAGACATAAACGGGGCCTTATCTGTAACAAATATTTTAAGGAAATTCGACGGTCCAAAACTAAGGTATAGTCACTTTCACATAATTTTACACTTAGTTTAATGTTTTTGACCGTTTATATTCAACTAATAGTATGATACTTTTTTCTTTTTTTTTTTTTTAAATGAGTGGTTTTGAATATAGTATATTCCGTTTACACTCCCTTCCACCTTACAACTCAACCCAATTTTCTTCCAACAGCCTTTCAAAACAATTATAGCAATTAGTAGAATTGCAAACGCGTCAAATTACTCGCGAGCCTCTTGTGAGTTAGTGAGTTTGGTCAACATCAAACTGGAGTCGAGTTCGAGCACAGAAAAACTTTTGTGTTTGGATTGCATTTTCCGTCATTTTTTATGGAAAAATTACTGTAGCGATTTGATATATGTGAGGGAAAAAGGTGATAGGGAAATGTGATCACGGAAAACGACAATATTTTCCGACGGAAACAAGCAATCCAAACATGGCTTAGTTCATTAGTTCGCGAGTCGCTCGATTATATTAAGATATATATTTTTTTATTTTAATAATAATAAATTTACATATATATATCTAGTGTTTTATTATTTGTTAAGAAAAAAAATACTATTTTATTTATTATTTTAAAAATAAAATAAAATAATAATAATAATTTTTTTAAAAACTTGAGTGGGCTCGAGTTCTAACTTGGCTTGGCTCAAATTTAAGGTCAAATTCGAACTCGAGTTTTACATTGAGAGATCGATGAGCTCAAATTTGGTAAAATTGAGTCGAGACTTAACTCGATTAGACCAAAACTTGATTCGTTTCGATTCATTTGCAATCTTAATCACTAGCGTACAGGACACACCCAATGTATGTGCAATTTAGAAATAAATTATTTCTTGTATGAACTTATTTTACATATATATTTTTTAATTAATGAACATGATTTTGCTCTTTTAAGATTTTTTCTTTTAAGAGTGTAATTATATGTTGTGTGTTTATGAGTAGTTATAATGAAAATAAGTTTTGTTTGAAAAGATATGCTCTGGTAGTTATAATGAAAATAAGTTATGATCAGGATAAAATTTAGGTCGTATAAAGCCAAAAATGAAAGTTCAAAAAGTGACAAAACAACATTTACATCAAAACTCAAGTTTCCCACTTTATATATAGTAAGTATAGATATATACGATATTAGAAAATTAACTACATATGGTATATGTCGAGGTAAGTACCTGTAAATTGAGTCATATCAACGCTTTTTGCGAAGGCCTCTGTGTGACGTATCATTTTCTTTATATCGCGATCTGACATAGTGGGTGGCATTGTTAACAGGATCAAGCAAGATCATTTTGTGATATCCTTTGATAATTTCACTTTCTCAACATTTTCCTCTTGAGGGATTCTGCATTTATACATAGAATTTCAATTTTGAAAAATGGTTGTTAATTAATATTTTAGATAACCTGACCCCGTTTGGCAAGTGAGTTTTTTGGGTGTTTGTCTAAAACTTTACTGTAGGTTACTGTAGAAGTTTTTTTTAAAAAATTTTGAAATATGTTTTGTTTTTAATATTTTGAAATGTATAGTTTAAAAACTTTGAGAAGTTTTTTGAGATTACTGTAGCTAAAGTTTTTAAAAAACTTGTAGCAGATAAACTCGGTAGACAGCGAAATTGCTATATTTTTCGTAAACATATTTTCCAATCACCTTTTTACCTCACATATATCAAATCGTTACTGTAATTTTTCTACAAAAAATCCAGAAGAATGCAATCCAAACAAGGCCACATCGTGACTTAAAATTAAGTTAATAATTATAAGAAAGGCTTACATGTAAGAAGCTTAAGCATTCTTGCAAGGAGAGATTCTAAACCCAATAGATAAAATTAGAATTCTAAATGAGTTCCTTGTTCGTTATATTTTTGACCATTCCCTTACTTTAGGAACTTAAGAACTAACAAAATACCGAAATTTTCTTATGATCAGAAGAAAAGAAAACAAGAAAATAGAAAAAGAGTTAAAACATCTCATTAATCACCCCATCAATAAATAAAGAAGTAATTTATCTTTATCATACTTTGTAGACAAAGAAAGACAAAAGGATACATATGTCCCTTGAAAATCCTCTCATTCTCAGTCACTCCTTCATATTTTTTTTACCTCTTTTTTTTTTTCTCTGTAAAAAATGTCAAATCATAATTTAAATTCCCCCGACAAAACAAAGAGACAAAAGTATAGAACAAGGGTGCCATCACAATTTGTAATTAGTACAATTGCAAACTTTGACTGAAAGTGGCCCAATCAGCCATGCACTCAACCTTAGTGTCAATGAGTCAATCTAATCTTCCTCCTCATTAAACTACGAATCAGCCCCCAATCACAAACATGAGACATTTGTGCAAGGAAACAACTTATCACTTATCACGCTGCCCTATTTTAGACAAAAGAAAAGAAAAGAAAAGAAAAGAAAAGAATCTCTCTATTCCTTGATTAAGATATAAAGAAGAAGATATAAGATGTATGTAATAAGAGGAAGAATCACAGAAAGCCAAGAAAAAATAGGAAAGGGAAAGAGAGACAAAGATGAAAAAAGAAAGGCATAATTTCAAAAAATTGTCCTGAGATTTTTCATAATAATATCACTCAGTTCTCCTATTCAAATTTTTAAAATTTCACTTACCTCGCGTATCAGTTTGATAAGACTAAAATATTCCCATCACAGGTCAAAAAGTGACAACATTACCCCTAGCTCTTAATAATTGCTTAACCAAAAAATAAAATAAAATTTTAAACAAAAATATGTGGATTAGAGAAAAATAAATTGATATCTAATAATGGTCCATATTTCTCTATATCGAGGTCATGGTGGGACGACAAAGAACGTGGTAAATTAAATTTAGTCAAAATCAACCACTTAGAAGGATTATAGTGAGTGATGGAGCCCTTGGAGATAATTATGAGGGAGTTAAGAAATTTTTTTTAGGAAATATATTTTAATAAATAATCTCCTTATATGTGTGAATTTTTCGAGATGTAAATATTTTGAGGGAGGTACGTGAGATTTTAAAAACTTCAATGGGGCCGACTGATACTACTATGAATAATTTCAGGGCAAGTTTCTGAAATTATCCCAAAAAGAAAACGTCATCACAATTTATTATTTATTTATAAAATTCAACACCAAGTTTTTAACGGATGTGATTGTTCTGATCAGTCATGCTTTCTACCTCAAAATCTCAGTCTAATCTTTAACCCCTTCACCATCCTCTCATTAATAAACCACTAACCCAATGTTCAGCTCCCCAATTTCTCTAGTCTCCTATCTAATCAGTAATCAGTCGCCCCCTTAACCCTTTACCTTTATTGCCCTCTCTTTTTGCTCTCCTCATATTCGATTTTCCCCAAAAACTGCCTCCCTCTTTTCTTCGCTCTGCAGAATCCGCTAGGGAGTAGTTGTCTTTGGCTCCTCACCAGAAACCCCTTTTTCTAGGGCATTCTCCGTTCCCAAAGCGCCACTTTTTTCCATCCGCACCGGCATATATCAAACAGTTAAACCGCATTTGGAACGAAAAACTAACAAACTTTTCTGGTGGGTTTTGTTTTCGAGCAAAAAATTCCACCGATGATGCAATCCATTTCTCCCTCTCCCAACCATCATTTCTGATGAATATTCCCATTTTCATCAGTCAATGGCGTCTTCTTCACCTTTTGACATGTCTGTACTTCCTTTCACTTTACTCTTAGTGGTGACACTAATAGTAGGCTTGCTTCCGATTCCTAGCTGCGGTTATGGTACTTTAGTCCAGGACGGTGGCGGAGACGCCGATTTTGACTTAGATGACGACTCCGGCGACTTCGATTCATTCTTGTTTCACCGGGATTACTCACCTCCGGCGCCACCGCCACCGCCTCCTCATCCGCCGTCGGTGACTTGCGAAGCTGATCTCGGAGGAGTTGGTTCGTTAGATACTACTTGCAATATAGTTTCTAGTTTGAATATCAGTGATAACGTGTATATACAAGGGAAGGGGAATTTTAATATTCTTCCCAATATTACGGTTAATTGCATGTTTCCGGGTTGCGAGCTAGTGATAAATGTCTCTGGGAACTTTACTTTGGGTCAGAATTCGACTATTTTTGCTGGAACTTTTGATTTGACGGCAGATAATGCTACTTTTTCGAATGGGTCAGTTGTGAATACTACTGGTTTAGCCGGTGATCCTCCTCCCCAGACGAGCGGGACACCCCAGGGGGTGGATGGTGCTGGTGGGGGTTATGGGGGACGAGGTGCGGCTTGTTTGTTGGACCAGGAGAAGCTTCCAGATGATGTATGGGGTGGGGATGCATATGGGTGGTCATATTTGCAGGATCCTTGTAGCTATGGGAGTAAAGGTGGGACAACAAACAGGGAGGTGGATTATGGTGGGGGTGGAGGTGGGATAATTCAAATGAAAGTGCTTAAGCTTTTGGAAGTTAATGGGAGCTTGCTCGCTGACGGTGGTGATGGAGGAAGCAAAGGAGGAGGCGGGTCAGGTGGTAGCATCTACATCAAGGCCTTTAAGATGTAACTATTCTCCTCTTTGCCTTTTTAATTGGATTTTGTAGAAACGTCTACTTTAGATTGTAGAGTTGAAAAGACAGAGAATACTTAGCATGTAGACTTGCGTTTGGCCTTTAAAAACTTGTTTTCGTTTTCTTAATATGTGTAGACTCTGTGAGTAGATTTACCACGTTTTATGGTTTTATTATGTATATCAATTGGTAGTTGCATCCACATTCATACTTTGTATTCAGAATGTTGTTAATATTGGATTACACTTGGAAATCCATATAAGTGGTTTCTCCTTGCCGCACTTAGTGGAATTGTTGAATTTGACTTAGAATCTGATGAGAATTGAAGACAGAAAATTGTATATAATTTTGTTTTATTGCACTTTTCTTGACCCTCATTTAGGGATTTTGTCCTCGGATCATTGTTTTCTGGGTGATTTAGGTGAACATATTTCTCCTTTGGCTTCTTTTGTTTTTAAATTTTACTGGTGAGCCGAACTCCTTTTGTTATCATTTGAGCCTTTTCTGTAGATGATACAAATAATGTCATCCTTTACGTTGATTAGAAACACAAGGAATCAAAGGAAAACTGGGATTTCACTCAATTTGAATTTAAAACGATTGTTTGGAGGTGGTTCATGCAAAGAATGACGGAGTAAAATCATTGTTGGAAGTTCAAATTTCCTTGAGTTTGTTAAAAGAATGAAAACTTCAAAGTGTTACATGTTAACTAATATCCTGTTCTTTGGGGCCGATTAAGTTTGTTTTAGCATGGAGTGTCTTATAAGCTTTGGATTATGGTATTGTTTGCTCATAGGTTGGAGAGAATGTAGAAGACTGTTGTTTCTTGAAACTCAAGCATTTATTATTATTATTTGCTGTTGTCATCATAATTTTAATTCTTTTCAACCTATGTAAATCCCATTTGCCTGCAAAAGCAACTTTTTCGCTACCTGAAACTCTGATTTTAGCTTGACTGTGTAGTAATCATTAATGTTTTCTGGCTTATTTGGTTTCTCTACTAGATTATTGGCTTTTTAAGTAAAATGAAGAACATTAAGTGGTTAGGGGGCATTTCTCTTTTGGAAACACCTTGGCATGCTGATCTCTATCCAACAAGTTGGCAGTGGTTGATAGGTTTGCTAAGAGAACTTGCTTATATTCTTGCCTAAAGTTAAAAGCTGAAACATTGGAATCTGGAAGTTATTTTAAATGCTGGCAGTTCAAGTTGCTGATAAAAATGAAACCATATCCTTCTGTTAACCAATATGGCAGCCTAAGTTGAGAAATCAATGTGGCAAATACTTCAATTTAACTTAAGAATGATTGCTGTATGTGAATTTTCTTTGAGACGTCCAGTTAGCTTCTCTTTAAATGTTACTTTTCATTTAGATTGTTAGTGTTTATTTTATCTTCTTGATTAGCTATTCTTCTGCTTCTTCTTCTTCTTTTAATTTAGTTTTCTATTTTTCAATAGACTTCTACTTTTTGAATGCCATAGTTGGTCCATTAATATATGAGTAATCAAATATTATAGGAGAAAGCTATTTGATTAATAAATGTAAATAAGTAGCATATGATGAACTTATTTTAATTAGACCTCAGAACAAAGGTGTTCTGATGAACAGTCATATATACTGTCAGAAACATAATAACAATTTTTCATGTATTTGAGAGACAGAAGGTTGGGGGGGGGTGTTGGGGGGCAGTATGAGAGGGATATTTTGGCATTCTGCATGAGAGGAGGTTGTGTGTGTGTCTGAGTTATTTTTTAAACATAACCGAGTGACAAAAAGCTAGACTGTTAAACAGTTCAACAAATTAAGTGGTATTCTCTTTTGTTTCTATAAAAAAATAACTGGTTCTTTATGTATTATTTGTTTGGAAAAGTATCATGTTGAACTGGATGAATATAACAAACTCACAATTCATTCATGGCTTTATCTGTTTAAAAAGTTAAGTGATTTTTTTTTTTTGGTTTGTGGGAAAAAAAGAACTGGTGCTTAATGTATCAATTGATCGGAAAAGTATCATATTGCTCAGGATGAATGTAAAAACTTGCGATTCATTCACTTCCAGCACTTAAATACAGTTTTCAGACAGACAGTACATTTTCCTTATTCCTTTTCCCTCCTTTGCAAGACTTTGAATTATTGTCAGGTTTCCGTCTTTTGTGTTTTTTCACTTTACAGGTGTAAACCCGGCAGAGTTAAGCAGAGATTACCTACGCAAGGTTTTTTGTAATATAAAACTCTCTAAAGCTATGGGCTTATAATTGTTAACATTTTGGAGGTCAACTTTAAGATCAATTTTTTTTTTTGAAGGTTGTTTTGAGTTTTATTATTGGACTTGTCTAAAGGACAGTGATTTGTTCTAAAATGATTTTCAATACCTGATTTTAGCTCTTGATTCTGGAAAAGCTGTTATTTTAAAGTTCTCAATTGCTTTCCAATACCTGTTCACACCTTTTTTGAGGCAAAAAATCTGAAAAATCGGAAGCAGCATAGCAGGTTTTTTTGCCTTCTGATTTTGCTTCTGAAAATCAGAAGCCATTGAGAAGCACCCAATACTCAGTTACAAGCTTGGACCGGAGCTGATACAGTTTTAATGCCAAGCATTTTCATTTACAGCCTCATTCTTCTAGAGTCATTTAGGATACATAACATTGCTTAACAACAAATCGCATTAATAAACTGGTCAGGTATTATGTAGGTAAACAATAAGCCCATGCATAAAATATCCTTTGTTTTGCAAGCTAAAAGATCCATTTGGAAGTTATGTTGTTCGCATAATTGGTAGCGTCGTAATCAACCTAAAAAGATGTATCAATGGTCAACTATGTCTCGTCTTTTTTAATTGACAATTGTGATTAGTGCTAGGTCTTAAGCTTGACATTAATAGCCTTGAAATTTTACTGATCCTGACACATACTTTAGGGTCTTGTTTTTGAGGTGGTGTGAAAGCATCTAACTGCTGTTAAACTGCTTAAGCTTTTGGCCAGTTTTGTGGTGTTCCCCTTTACTGCATTTCACTGGGATTTGGATTTTTACAATTTACAATGAGGAATTTTGTTAGGTTGGGGCAATGCTGATGTGTAGAGAGATTGTTTTACAAGGTTTTTTCTTGGAATAGGATTGGTGCAGTGGTCATATGGGTTTTTTGCCCTCCCAAAAATGAATAACAAATGTTATCTCCAAATTAATAAGAACTAGAGCAAGGAAAAGTGGAAAAAATCATACACGTGTAGATGAACTTCAGGGATAGAGATTCCCAATACTAAGGTAGAAAATAAAAGAAGTTACTTATGGTTTAATACCTTTTAGCATATAAAAGTGGAAAACAGATATTGAGAACATTGTGAAATATGCACAGGAAAGTGTAATTTCTTCTAATGCAGGTTCTTTGCGAGTGCATGGTAAATAGCTGGATATAAGCGTTCAACCATGAAACTGGTGTATCTTGGTTGATTTCTGGACAACATTTGCAAAAACTTATATTGCCACTTGTCAAATCCATTTCAGTTCTCGCTATATATTGTCCTTTTTCTTTATACTGGAAATTTGTATTCTGCATGTTACTAAATATCAATAGGAGCTCTCCTGTTATGTGCATTAGTATCAATTGGTTTGGTCTATTGCATGCTGAAGACTATTTGAGAGGGGGAGAGAGGGAGGCATCTGGATTTTCTTTGTGGGAGGGGAACTTCCCTTCAAAAGCTACACTAAGCTAATGCCCCAGTCAAGCTGACAGCCTGTCATGAAGTGGGTTTGGAGTCTTTTGCAATACTTTGTATTTTTGGAGTCCGTCCTGGAGAAATGAGAATTTGCTATAAACCCATTGCTTTTTTTGAACAGAGTGTAATTCGGAATGAGAATTTGAGTTTTACCTATTATCTTAGTTCTATTTTTTTCAATTTTATTTGTGTTTTTACTAATTCTAGTAGAACTTAATCTTCAAACGACTTTGTTGATGCTAATACTTGTTATAGTTACTGTATAAGGCTGCTAAACAGTTGCATTGCAGTAGTGATAAATTGGGTTTGTTTGGATAGGAGGTTATTTGAAATAATTACTGTAGCACTTTTTGTGATGTGATGTATGTGAGATAAAAAGGTCGTTGGAAATTGTGTGTATGATGCAAGCAAAACAAAATTTGAGATTTTTATTTGAAAGTCTTGCAATCCAAACATACCCATTATATTTCATGGTTCCTGACATACGATTTTTGGTTCTAGGGATATGCTAATATGATCTAGATCAGTGTTTCAAGCACAATGTTTCTTGTTCATAGAGTGGATGAGTTCACTAATAATCTAGAATTGTACATGGTCTGTTTACTGTCATGTAATTGTGTCACAGTCCATATCTATCCATTTTACGAGTTCTTTTGTGCATATAATTATCTAAAATTTTTGTCTATTTGCTGGAGAATGTCATTCTATTGAATAATAATCTTTTATTGGTTCTCTGATGCTTTTTTTTTTTTTTTTTTGGGTCCAACTTATTGAATAGGAATAATAGGATTGTGGCTTAGCTGTCATGACACAAGCCAAAATTTTTGCAATTACTTTCTCATATATGCTATTGGTTTCTGAAATTATTCTTATCTTTGTGAGTTATAATCAATTTATTAGCACCTTTAGTACTCATGAGTATTGATAATGTAGTTTTATTCTAAAGTACGACAATTTTTGCAAGTTTAGGATTGGGAGTGGTTATATCAGTGCATGTGGAGGTAATGGCTTTGCTGGTGGAGGTGGCGGAAGAGTATCTGTTGATGTTTTTAGCCACCATGAGGATCCGGAAATTTTTGCATATGGTATGATTCATAATATGATTTTCTTGTGGTAAAAGTTTTCCAAGCTGTAAGCCAAACATGATATTGCTCTTTATCCATAATTGTTTGAAGTTTCATTAGTTCTTTCAGTGCTGGAAAATACTATATCTGCAATTTGACTTTTCTTCTGATGTCCACTTTTTTGATTGCTAGATAATCAGTCTCCTTTTTATGCTACTCACCTCTGTAATAATAATGTTGCAGATCTTTCTATCCTTAGTTGCTTTTTTCTTAAACGTGGGGCTTTTATTTCTGTCTTAATTATCTAAATTGGATCCTGTTGGCTTTTTCTGTACCATAATTTAGAGTTGAAGCTCAGGATAAATTGAATGCTTTGAAGGGCATTATTGAAGGTTGAACCTGTGATATATTTGTTTATAGCTCCATATTTTGCTTATATCCGTTGTGGTAAACCCTAAAAAGGGAGCAATTGGGGAGGCTTTTTCTTCATCCTATTTGTTGACAGCAACAGGTTTCTACACATATGGCCATCTAGTGTTTACCAGAGATGACAAGTCTATATTTGTGAGAGGTGAAAAGAGATTAGAGAAGGGGTTCATTTCATTGGAACTTTTGTATAGCCAAATTAATCTGTTGGGAAGTTTTGTCATAAAATTGATGAGGTAACGAGGCTGGGGGGCTATGTTACTCAGACTCTTCACTTTTCCCTGCTGTACCCCTATCTGACTCATCATTTTGCACCAGAGTAACCATGTCGGCAGGAGTCAGTAGCCGAGTCCAAGTAACATAGCTTGAGGGATTATCATAGACTCTCTCTGTCCTTTTTTTGGGAATAATTTTTGTTGCATATACTACTAACCTGTTTGTTGGTAGCTTATTTCGGGCTTTTTTCAAAGCAATGGTCTTCCGTGGTCTGGTTGTAATCCTACTGTACATTCTCTGGTCTCTTAGAATTGGCCTTGCTTGGATATGTCATCATCAGCCTGGGCTATGCCTTGAATAGGATAACAAGTGGATGAGAGTTTGTTCCTGTTTTGATCTAAAACATCAAATGAGTACAATAATTTGCTGGTTATTGCCTTAAATTTACCCAGCTTTAAATGTGGAATGTGGATTTAGTGTGCATGCTGAGTTAATTTCTGTTCTTACAGGAGGAAGCAGTCGTGGCTGCCAAGAAAACGCTGGTGCAGCGGGGAGCATTTATGATGCTGTTCCGCGCAGTCTTACTATTGACAATTACAACAAATCTACAGATACAGACACACTTCTTTTGGACTTTCCTCAACCATTTTTGACAAATATCTACATCCAAAATCAGGCCAAGGCCTCTGTTCCCTTGCTTTGGAGTCGTGTTCAGGTCTATAAATTTAGTCTTTCTTACTTTCTTAGTGACATAGTCAGAACCTATTTATTTGTTCAGATTTATCTTAAAACTCTTTTGGATAATAAGGAGACAAATTGACATCAAATAAAAGTGGAAAGTCAAATCAAGCACTAGCGATGTCCATGCCTATGCGTGCCTTGTTCTGTTTGTGATGTGCCTTCTGTGTTAGCAGATCTGAATACTTTCAACTATTATATACTTTGGAACTAATGTAATGTATTGGTTCTCTCATTGGATATTTTGTATGTTGTTCTGCTATTTGTGTCCTTGGCCATGTGTGCCTTACTATATCTGCAGATATGATTATTTTCAGTTATTATTAGCTTTTGGAATTGAAGCTAATGCATTGACTGTCAGTGGATATTCAGTACATTATTCTGCTTTTTTCCATTGAATTATTCAAGTACTTGATGTATCTGTAATTCTTATGTCTTAGGTCCAAGGGCAAATTAGCCTCTTGTCTGGTGGAGAACTGAGCTTTGGATTGGCACATTATTCTATGTCAGAATTTGAAATATTGGCCGAAGAACTGTTAATGAGTGATTCTGTTATTAAGGTAGCGGTAACCTTTTTCTTTTTCATTGGATACTGGCAACATTTTATGTTTTCTTTGTTGTATCATACTGATATGATGAGATGGTGTGTTTCTAAATGATTCTCCTGCAATTAATTTTTTGGAAGCATGTTCCTCTACTTTTCTCCCTTTATCTGTTGTTTTTAGACATATATTCACATTTTTCTCTCTGTGTGGTTGTGTTTCTACTGGTTTAAAGTTCTTGTAGACTTAGCGGGTGCATGCAGTTATAAAATTCTGTGCACTTAATGCAGCATGAATTCTTGTCCATGTTTTTCCTTTCAAGCTCTATTGTCAGGACATGCTGCAGTCTACCAGTTCTATGTGGAGTTGTGATATTTCATATAGGCCCTCTTGAGGAAGCTTTAGGTAGTCCCCATCTTTAGTTGTGCAAACTAAGTCAAGGACAGTCCTAAAACTCTAAGTAGACATCCAAGTTGGGATGGATGAAGCACTGGCTGACCCATTTTATGGTCACGGTGATGATTGGGTACAGAGTAAGGAAAATTTATGTTTGATGAAGATAAAATAGTTGGAAAAGTGATTTTTCATAATTAAACCTCAAGTATTGTGTTTGTTTATTTCTCATGATCTTCACTGCAGAAATCTTGAAGGAAGTCTATACAGGTAAATGGTTATTTACTTGTGTTTCAGATCATTACAGAGTGACTATGCAACAGAAAAAAATCATAACCATGACAAAATAAATGTGGATGGAGTAGTACAATTCATTCTAGATGTGCTCTTAACATGGGTTTTTTGTTTTAACAATTTGGCTTTTTTCATTATTCTTGAATACAGAAGTTTTTATGCATTGTTTGCATGTGGCCTCTTGTAGGTTGACATGACCATATTCTTTTTGCAATTTGATCTCGCTAGAATACTTTTATTTAATTTGGTAGGTAGCCTTGTATGATCGCCTTTTTTCGGCCTTTCAGGTTTTTGGGGCTCTCCGTATGTCTGTTAAAATGTTTCTGATGTGGAATTCGAGAATGCTAATTGATGGTGAAGGAGATGAAAATGTTGAAACCTCAATGCTTGAAGCTAGTAATCTTATTGTTCTTAAGGTGCTCTAGTTATTCTACTTCAGTTTACTGGTATGCCGTCTTGCTTTGGATCCTCATGACTTGTTTGACCTTTTCTTAATTTCCCTCTTCCTGGCTTCCATAACAGGAGTCATCTATTATTCACTCCAATGCTAATCTAGGGGTGCACGGGCAAGGTTTGTTAAATTTGTCTGGACCAGGAGATTGCATTGAAGCAGAACGCCTGGTTTTGTCGTTGTTTTATAGTATACATGTAAGCAATTTGTGGCATGATATTTCTATTCATTCATTACCTTCAGCATCCATGAGATTGAATATGTTGGATGGTTTTACGTAAAGTTATTTAAAAAAAAAGTAGTGCCTTTGGTGAGAACAAGATGTTTGGTTAGATCCAAATACTGCTTGGTTCATTTGTTTGGTTTTAAGCCTTTCAGGTTGCTATTCTACTCTTTTCCCTGGTTTAGTCAAAGTTGGAATTGTATGCTATTTTGTTAGTTTTCTCTCTCTCTCTCTCTCATGCGTTTGTGTATAAACACATGCATGCAAACATCTATCTATGTGACTATGTCTCTCGCTCAAATACGTGTTTGACTACAAAAAGGTTTCTACTCTTGCATAATTATGCACAATCAAAGTAAGTTGAAGGATTCATTGCTCTTTTTTTTGGTTAAACTATTATATACTGCTAATATCTGTGCTTAACTCTAAAGTTGCATGGTAGTTTTTTCCAGAAGTGTGTACAAAATACTTTATACAATATCAGTTGACTCCTTTGACTTTTCTGTTTCTGGATACAGGTTGGTCCTGGATCTGTTTTACGTGGTCCTTTAGAGAATGCCTCAACTGAAGCTGTGTAAGTTGAATAATTGTTGCATAGTATCTCAAATATGCAACTATTTTAATCTATATTTGTGTTGTTCTTTTATAGGACACCAAAGTTGCATTGTGATCAGAATGATTGTCCAGTTGAACTCCTCCATCCACCCGAAGATTGCAATGTGAACTCTTCACTGTCTTTCACTCTTCAGGTGGAGTTTTTCTTGTTCTGCATTCTATTGGGATATAGTTTTTTTCACTTCCGTGAGGTCTCAAGTTGGTTTGTCTCTGCAGATTTGCCGAGTTGAAGATATCCTTGTTGAAGGCCTCGTGATAGGATCTGTTGTTCATTTCCATAGAGCCAGAACTATTAGTGTCCCTTCTTCTGGAACAATAAGCACAACTGGGATGGGTATAATTGCATCTGAGTTCCTTTTTAATTACCATATTCAAAGTGTATCTCCTACCTTGCCATCAGGCGGGCATTATTTAACATTTGAGTGTGATTGGCGTGGCCCTTCGTCATCTGTATTTAGCATGAAAATGAATCTGTTTTCAAAACCTTGCGAATTTGGCATACATGTGGTTTATTATTGTTCCAGGGCCTTACCAGTGATGTTTTTTGTTCCTCAGGTTGCATTGGAGGTGTGGGACAAGGGACATTTTCAGATAGTGGTATTGGCAGTGGTGGTGGGCATGGTGGTAGAGGTGGAATGGGATGCTTCAATAATAGCTGCATTGAGGGGGGTATGTCATATGGGGATGCTAATTTACCTTGTGAGCTGGGAAGTGGGAGTGGAAATGAAAGCCTAACTAGTGCAAATGCTGGTGGTGGCATTTTAGGTCAGCTCATCTCTCTAAAGTGGACTGTCTTTGGTCCAAATGTTGATGTTGTAGCACTTTGGGAAACTCTTTCATTTTTATTTAAAAAATGAGCCAACAGGAACCAGAAGGTCATACTGCGTTAAAAATTTCAAATTTTGTCTAACCAAGTTGGAAGCATGCTGTCAAAAAATGATGACAGTATTAGAATTCTGACTTGTGGAGATAACTGGTTTTCTTGGCTCTTAGCTTCTTGGTATTTAATTGAGTTCAAATTGTGATTGTCTCACTTTGTAGACTAATCTAAACAATTGTGTGTACTGTTAGAAACATCACATGAGACAATTAATACTTTAATGGATATACTTTGTAAATTTGGGAGATGGTTACCCAAGCATTAAGTGTTCCTTCCAGGAAATCTGTAGTCTCCATATAGCTGAATGAAGAAAGGGGTCTTGTCAGATTTTCCTGCTGCACAGGATGCTTAAACATATTGCTGAAGTCAACCTGTTTTTCTAGTCATAGTTTGTTTGGTTCATTGTGTACATCCTAGGACTTTTCTCCCATTAGGAATTAGGTATTTTACTTGCAGCAGCATTGGAGTTAGTTTTGTGTGTTGATCTTGGGTAAGAATTATGTCATTAACCTGATAGTTATATTTACAGAAATTTTCATTAACAGAGTTTGAGTAAAATGTATGTTTTGCTTGAATAACAGTGATTTTTTATATTTAAACTATTGTAAAGCTAAATGTACTTCAGTTTCATTGTCGGCATCTACAGCTACATGTTTCCTTAACTTTTGGTTTTAGAACTTGCTCATTTATTCTTGCTAGATTGTATTCTTGTTCTCAATGTTGCAAATTAGTCCATATAACCTTTCAAATGTGTTTCCTATTTAGACCATATTTTGAAAATTACCCAGCGAAGTTTTTTTATTTGTTTTAAATGTTACATTTGTTGTGAACTTTAAGATTCTGATTGTATTTGCTTCTATTACACGGTCTGCTACTGAATCGCAGGGAGGTGGAAAGTACCCATCTCTTTCTTCTTTGAAACCTGGTACTATGAGTAAGTTAAGGAGGTACTTGCCATTTGCAAGCTTAATAATGCATTTGTGTTGAGATGGAGATTCTTGCCATTTGCAGGCCTCATGAATTAATCGTTTCGGTCTCTCTGCAAATTTGCAAGCTTAATAAACCATCTATAGTTTTTGGTAGCTCCGTCAATAGACTATTACTTGTCATTTTTCAAGTATTTATTTATTTATTTTTAAAATTTTCCATTCTGATTTGTTTAATGAAGATCTTTTAAATCTGTAATTTCTTGTGAGTGGAGAAATGAACAGCTTATACTGCTGACAATTTCATTGAAATATGTGTCTTTGAAGTTTATGCATGGCTTTCTGAATGTTGAAATGATCTCGTCTGTGTTGCACTGCTTCCTTGATTATTCATTTTTTTCCCCTTGATTCATGAAGTGATGGGTTCATGGGAGCATCCACTGGTAAGTTTATCTGTTGAAGGTTCGGTTAAAGCTGATGGAGACGGTTCTGGAGGACAGTTGAAAAGCAAAGACAGTTTCCATCCTGGGGGAGGTTCTGGTGGAACAATCTTACTGTTTTTGCATTCCCTGGATCTTGGTGAGTCTGGTGCTATGTCTAGTGCTGGGGGTCATGGCAGTGTTGGTGGTGGTGGTGGAGGTGGTGGGGGGAGAATTCACTTCCATTGGTCAGATATTCCAACTGGAGACATGTATCAGCCCATAGCTACTGTAAATGGAAGCATCCTGACCAGGTTAGTGGAAATAGTAATTGTACATTTTTTATGTGATGCATGATCTACAATCTCTCGTTGAATTTAGTTGCTGCCACATTGGACTTGTGTGGTATTCTGATATAAGATGAGGTGGTTGTCTCCAACTTTTGGCAGATATTTTGCTCCTCATTGTCGTAAAAAACATGAGGATGTGGTGCTAATGTATTAATAATTTTAGTTTAGGTCCAGACTAAGAGATATGTATGCTAAAATGTTGTCTTAGAAAATTAATGAAATTGGTGAACAAAGTTTGACACAAGAACAAAATGCAGGTGAAGCATGGATAACCCCCACAATCTGAACCTCTATGCAACTGAGATGTTTATTTGTGGTTTGGACATCTTTTGAATTTATTTTAGGAAGATATCAAAATGAAGCCCATAGTTTTTCTTACACAATTTGCATGCAGCTGATAATTTCCCTGCAATTTCTAAAATTTTTAAAATCGACTTCGGTAGATGTAGCTTCAAGAAGTCAATACCAAACTGAAGATTCCGCAATTGGTGCCTTGCATGTTTCGAATATATGATTCTGTCTCCCACTTCAATGCTGCAACCCACTGTTTGAATGATGATTCATTCTTCTCATGAATTTTTGCTTTATACCTAACCATGATGATCCTTGATTTTCAAGGAGACTGCAAAAACCCAATTGCCACTCCATCCATGAGGGTAAAGTTATGATTAGTGTGTTGCCTGTTAAACTGTTGTCAAGATGTTTCTCACTATCAGGTCTAATCGTCTTTTGTACATACCCACTCAGATGTAGTAAGTACCAAGCTTTCATTTCCATTTGCTGACATCTTTCATGTGGCTGAAGACTCTTTTTATTTAAAAAACAGCAGGGCCAGTTTCTTTGGTATCTGCTGATTGTGCCTTCAAGTAGTTTCAGATTCTTGTTTCTGTAATCTTTTATTAATTCATAATTGTGAAAGGTGATGATTGATTAGTTTCTTTACTACTAGTTCATTGTGCCTCAAAGTACATTAACCAGTGTGCTTCTACTTTAGAGGTGGGATTGGGGTGGACCAATGTAATGCTGGGGAAGCTGGAACCATTACGGGGAAAGCTTGTCCAAAAGGTCTTTTTGGAGTATTTTGTGAGGTATGTTAATCTTGTAACTTCTTGTGATATTGTCAGCATAATTATTTTTTGAAGCATTCTTTTTTCTGCCATCGTTCATTTTCTGTTTGCTTCTGAGTAAAATATGTTTTATACTTGTTGCTTCCATTTGTTTTTAGTGTGTACATTACCCAGAAACTAAGTATATACTTTTCTGTAGACTGAACAAAAGTTTTTTTTTTTGGGGGGGGGGGGATTTGGCTATTTAATGAATCTCACATCATACTGTTTACATGGTTTTCGACCTTTTTGTTCTTTATTATATTGATCTCCAAAGGTTCAAACCTGAAGCAGAAAGAGAACTTTCTGAAAATATTTCATTTCTGTTCTTGGAACTGCCATCCCATTTGTTGGTTAATTCATGGATATCATATTTTGTGATTCTACAGGAATGTCCAGCTGGCACATATAAGAATGTATCAGGATCTGATAGCTCTCTCTGTTTCCCATGCCCTAGCAATGAGCTTCCTCATCGTGCTACTTATGTTTTGGTCCGAGGTATTTCTTGTATAATGCCTTCGATTTTTTTTTAACACATTTGATGAGCTGCATAGGGTTTATATACAATTTAACTGCAATTACCATTGATGCTATTCAGAGAATTAGACAAATGATGGATACTTATACAATGCCTGGGAATTGTGATCCTCTGTGTTTGTTTTTTGCTTTCGCGGCTAATTTGTTCCTGGAGTTCGCTCTTGACTTTTAACTTATTTTGGAACTTTACATCTTCATTTGGCCTGAGAATTTGGGGACAGTATCTATAGTAAATTAGAGTCCGGAGGCACTTTAGGGGGGGAAGTTGGTTGTAGTGGAGCACAAGACATAAGCCTGATTTTCAGGAGATGATTTATTATCAAAACCATTTACTCCCTCCCTCACATCAACTCGTCATGCTTTTTATTTTGGTTTGTCCTGAAATAGATATTAGCTTAACACCCTCCAACTTATACCTTTCCTTATGTGGGCCCAAGAACAAAGAGAGAATTTTTCAGTCCTTACAATGGCATATATATGCATTGTATCAGTTGAGTGGTGCATGCATTTGCCTAAACCTCAAATAGCTAACAATATATCTGTTGGGTATCGTGTTTCATCAGCCTCATTTGGGCAGCCCCTGGGGGGGAGGGGGGGGAGGGAGGGGAGGGGGAACCTATGTGGGCAACTTGGATAAATTTTGAAAAGCAAAACATGATCTACTGACATCTCTCCCCATTCATAAAATTTATGTTCCTGTAAATATACTGTCTTTTCGCAATGGAGGGTGTACCTGTTTCACGCGTGAGTCTTGATTTTGTTGGCTTTGTTAATTCTAGTGGAACATATTTAATGCTTGCGAATGCGTATAGATGCAAATATTTCAGCTTAGGGAATGTATTATTGGAGTTTTTTTTTTTTTCAAAATAAGTCTTAAGAGTTTTATAAAGAGGGTAGGACTGTAAATGTATCCCTCATTTTGCTTCTTGGTAAAGGTGTTTAAGCGAACATTTGGTTGTGGCAGTGAGGTTGATCTTTTAATTTTTGTGCTAATGTAATGTTTCACCACATCCCTACTGCAGGCGGCATTACTGAAACACCTTGTCCATATCAATGTCTTTCAGAGAGGTATCACATGCCTCACTGTTACACTGCCCTTGAGGAGTTGATGTACACATTTGGAGGGCCTTGGCTTTTTGGTCTTCTCCTATTGGGTCTCCTCATTTTATTAGCCCTGGTCCTCAGCGTTGCACGAATGAAGTTTGTTGGGGTTGATGAATTACCAGGTCCTGGGCCCACACGGCATGGCTCCCAAATTGATCATTCATTTCCATTCCTGGAGTCACTTAATGAGGTATTCTCTGGATGACATTGCATTATCCTATCTTGCTATAATGACTGATGTATGGACTCAAAATAATATAACAAGATTGTGACTGATCTAATATCTAGACAATTTCAGCCAGCATTGAAAGGACTAAAAGTCTGATACATGTCAAAACTTTCAGGTTTTGGAGACGAATAGAGTTGAGGAGTCACAGAGTCACGTACATAGAATGTATTTTCTGGGTCCTAATACTTTTGGTGAACCCTGGCATCTTCCTCATACACCTCCTGAAGAAATAAAAGAAATTGTGTAAGTTTTAGTTTAAGGCCTGTTGTAGTTCTCTTATAGTTATGCATCTGGTCCGAATGCATTCCAAATATATTTATATCCGAGATCAAGCCTTGGGTTTATTAATTTGTTTATACATACTAAGGACCCATGTTTGTCATCTCTCTGTTTCCGAAATTTCCTCTTCTGGGCTTTGCAGTTGGTGGATGGGATTTTTTTTAGATATACATTCTTTTAGATCTTAGATTAGTTCTCACTAAAAGTATGATGAAATTGTTTTGCATTTGAAAATTGAATTTGTAGGTATGAAGGTGCATTCAACACATTTGTAGATGAGATCAATGCTATAGCAGCATATCAGTGGTGGGAAGGATCAGTGCATAGCATTCTATGTATTGTTGCATATCCTCTTGCATGGTCGTGGCAGCAATGGCGCCGTAGGATCAAGTTACAACGTCTCCGTGAGTTTGTGAGATCAGAATATGATCATGCTTGTTTACGTTCTTGTCGGTCCCGTGCTCTCTATGAAGGGCTTAAGGTTAGCTTTTTGCTCAATAGAAAAGAGGAATTTAGGTAGTTATACATGTTTTGCATAATTCTGTTCAGTCTCTTGAGGAGTTCAAGTGCATTATGATATGTCTTTCAATTTGCTCTTATTTGTGGTGGTCAATTGGACATTAGTCAGCTCTTTTGTTCACTTTTGGGAGTTTCCTTGTTTGATTGGGATGTTTCCTTTTGACTTAGCGGCATACTACTATATTTTAGAGCTTCAATTATACCTTGTTAGTGTCAGCAAATTATTTACTATAGGAGCCTATGAAAAGGACATACATATTATTGATGAAGGGCGGAAGGTGGTTTTGGGGGTTGGCCAGGACTGGAAGCAGAATCCATAGGCTCTACCAATTCACAGTCATAATCTTTGAGAAATTAATAGTAAGGGGAAAAGTTAGTACGAGGAAAAAAAGTATTCAATTGTTGATAGGTCTGTTTTATTGTTGTTTCTTTCAATTGCTGGGTGAAGTAATGGATAAGTATACGAGATTTGATCAGGGGAACTTCTGGCACAATGTGTTTTCTGGATGGAAATAATTGCATACTAGCTCTTTGATATGACTCATTTGGTTGTTTCTAGCTCTCTGCTTTCCCACATTCTGACTTTTTTCTGTAAATACAATAGGAAAGTTGTAAATAACAGATGATACTAATTCAATAGAAATAGTAAGCTGATTAGCCATTCTGCTTTTATTTCTTTTCCAAAACTGGATGTAATTGATTCTTAAGGCCACCTCAAAAAATAAAGACTTGGCTTTTCTTCAGGTGAATTGTGGTGTATTATTTGTTCTCCTTTTTTAGCTTCTTATGTTTGTTTATTCATTATTTCTCTCTAAAGCACTATTTCCTGGCTAGCTATTGTCATTACTACAAAACATAGTACTGTTTTTGGAGCGAATGTTGCAGAACCCTTGTTTATCTGATTAAAAGTATTTCCATTGTCCAGAGCAACCTAAATGTGAATTGATACTAACATACTCGAGCTTTTTCAATTTTTAGGTAGCTGCTACATCTGACCTAATGCTTGCATATATGGACTTCTTTCTTGGTGGGGATGAGAAAAGAAGTGATCTACCTCCTCGTCTTCATCAAAGGTTTCCTATGTATTTGCTGTTTGGAGGTGATGGAAGTTACATGGCTCCCTTCTCACTTCACAGTGACAATATCACCACTAGTCTTATGAGTCAGGTTTGTCGTGTTATACCGCTTAGGTTTATAGCTGGATGTAGGTAAATGAACCTCAATTGCAAATAGAAAGGCAAGATGTTTTTACTCGGACGGTTTATGTGATATTTTGATTGCCTTGAGATGTTTGATACACTAGAATACAATGCATGAGCTTTTCTTTCTCCTTAGCTTCGAGCAAGTTGGCTTGGCACTGATTTCACTGTTTGTTCACATGTGCTATTCATTAAACTTTTCTACACAAAAATAAGGTATGGTTCTCAAAATTCTTAGTATGCAGGCTGTCCCACCTACCACATGGTTCCGATTTGTTGCTGGTTTGAATGCCCAATTACGCTTAGTACGTCGTGGTTGCCTCAGGTCGACGTTTCGGCCTGTTTTCAAGTGGCTGGAAACTTTTGCCAATCCTGCTTTAAAGATCTATGCCATACATGTAGATCTTGCTTGGTTTCAGACTACCACTGGTGGTTTTTGTCAATATGGGCTTGTGTTATATGCTGTTGATGGAGATACTGGACGTTTGTCTTTTCAAGACCTTGATGGAGCTCTTAGGACTGGGCCTCAGTTACGGTATTGTTCTATACTACACCATTCCAGCAGATTATGTTAGTTGCATGAGTATTTGTTTCAGAAGTCAAGAATGCAAATAGGTGTTCCAAGTGGACATGATTGTTAGTTCTTTTGCGGGTATGATATTGTCAAAAAATTCTGTAGTCAACAGAGCTAATATAAAAAGCTACAAAATAAACTAGTGCAGGCATGAAAGCACATCATCCGAAGAGAAAAATGTGACTTGCGTCTCTAGGAGATTCAGAATCCAGACTAAAAAACCACACCCTTATCCAGCAACAATGATGACTGCCCCTTCCATGGCCATCTCTGTCGTCCCACTATGCTCATAAATACTTTTTTTATTAAAAGAAAAACAGATGGGGGGGGGGATTAAGTTTCTAAATTTCTTTCACTTAGTAATTGCTTTGCCCATCTTGCCAAAAAAAGGGAAAAATTAAGGAGAGTAATTTTTACAATGCAAGGGCATGCTGCAATCCCCCTGATATTAGTAAATGAAAGCTATTGGGATGAGGTCGGCCTGGGAGGTGCCGGTGGTTTTGACTGCTGCATCTAAGACTAAGTCTGGAGTACTTCAATATTTTGTTTAACCAACATTCTCAGTCAAGTGACTAATAGTGGCATGTATTATAATCTGCCAAAAGTTCAGTTGGTAACATTGAAGCATTGCTGGAAAAGCCCGATAGTAGTAGGTAGCTAGATAAATTTTACAAAAGGGTTAAATTGTTTGATTTTTATTTGTCCTGGAACTCTAATACTATTTGCTTTGGGGTAGTCTTCTTAGACGTGCAGATTTCCGGCTGAATTACTCTTGGTTACGGAAAATTTATAGATATTGTTTGCTAACCCTTTTGCCAAATCCCTTGAGCATAACTTCTTCTTTCCCCCCCCCCCTCTTTTTTTTTTCTCGATACAGCGGTAGCACTATTAATTGGGAAGTTCCATCCAGTTTAACAGAAGATTCATTCTTTGGTCTGACTCGTAGAAGCAGTGAAAGTAATGTCAGGCGGAAGATTTATGGTGGGATTCTAGATGTCAACTGCTTAAAGAAAATTGAGGAGAAAAGAGATATACTTTTTGCGCTCTCTTTTCTAATGCATAACACTAAACCTGTTGGCCACCAGGTAGTTGCTCCTCTCTCTCTCTCTCTCTCTCTTTCTGCAAATGCATGCATAGAGGCTGCCTGTGCTGTCTGTGATGGTATTTGTTGCATGTCGTGCTGTTAATATTATTCAAGGTGCTATTTGCTCGCTGAACATGCCTTGCGCCTTTACTGCAGGATCTTGTTGGTTTGGTCATTTCAATGCTACTTCTAGGTGATTTCAGCTTAGTTTTGTTGACTATGCTCCAGCTGTACTCAGTTTCATTGGCCGATGTCTTCGTCTTTTTGTTTATTCTACCATTGGGGATCTTACTTCCATTCCCTACTGGAATCAATGCTCTATTCAGTCATGGACCAAGACATTCAGCCAGTCTTGCCCGTCTGTATGCTTTGTGGAATGTCACATCCCTGATAAATGTTGTAAGTAGCTTATTTTTGTAAATGTTTATTCTAGAATCGTTCTTTAGCACCAATGGCAGGGGGTTGATGCAGATCTTTTAGTTATTATATGCTTCATCTGATTTTTTAACTTTATTTCTGCCGTTATGCTTATTTAAGTTTTCCTTGTGAGTAATCATTTCCAATCTCCCCCCTCCCCCCCTCCCCCAACCCCCAACACACGAGCGCACACAAACAAAATAGCTACAAATTCATGTGATAAATGATTTGTTAAAATTTGAATTCTTGTATCAGGTTGTTGCCTTTGTTTGTGGATATGTCCGTTACACCACCCAATCAAGGAGAAAAATTCCGTACATTCAGCCTTGGAACATGTAAGAGAATTCATTGGCAGTGCTCAATAATTTCATTTAAGGAGTTAGTGCGATTTTGAACAGCAAATGCATGTTCTAAAGTTGTCTCCTTAATTGCTGTGGATGCAGGGATGAAAGTGAATGGTGGATATTTCCTTTTGCTTTGGTTTTGTGTAAATGTATCCAGTCGCAGCTTATAAATTGGCATGTTGCAAATTTGGAGATTCAAGATCGCTCTTTGTATAGCACTGACTTCGAATTGTTCTGGCAATCATGATTTTTACATGTTAACACCATCCAGTTGTTGTTCGGTTCGTGTTGGTGCATTTTCGTTTAACGTGGCCTCAGTGTAGAGTGTAGAAATAGAATGATTAATACAGGAGTAGAAAGGTATTTAGCAAAATGAAAGGAAATTAGAAAATGACGTAGATAGAAAGAGAGAGATAAAAGAGATTGGCATCATGTGTGTAGCTGACCATTTTTGATGTGCAGCTGTAGCTTTTGCAATGTAAATGTAAATGGATATGCGCAAGGAATAGATTTCTTCTAGTTGTTAATTCTTTTCAATTCCAGCAAGAGAGAGTCGTTCATTCTACTTAATAATGCTAATGATTTAGTATGGATGTATTGTATTATTGTCTTCCAGGCCATCGATTCATACATGGTTTTGTTGCCATGCCATCTATTCATATAGAGTTGCTATTGCGGTGGTTATTATTGATCTTCGTACCCTATTTACTGTTTTTTTTTTTGTCGAATGTCAGCAATGCGGTGTGCTTATATGTGATAGCATTGCTCCTGCTTATCGAGTCATTTCAAGCCTACGGCTACCATTTGAGTACCGTTTGAACAGATTTAACTCCTCCCTCGCACAGCTGGGGTTGAAACAAAGTGGTGGCATCAGATATTCTTGGACAATGGTGTGCTTGAGCGTTTGATTTTTGTGGTCTGGTTCACAACTGATTCTTAATTGTCTGATAGCTTTTGTTCCAGCAAGTCTCTTCTAGGGTTGCAAACGAATCGGCTTGTGAGTGGTTCGAGTTAATCAAGGCGAACTCGAGTTTAAAGACATTTATCTCGTTAGCTCGCGAGTTGGTGCGATTATATATATAATGTTTTTTAATACTTTATTATTTGTTAATAAAATTATTATTTTATTTATTTTTCTTAAAAATAAAAATAATTATATATATTTTTTTTTATGCTTGAGAGCCTGAGTTTGAACTTCAACTTTACATTTTGAGTTCGGGTTTAAATTTTAAAAAATTAAATTGAAATTCGACTCGTTGAGTCAAAATTCAATTAGGTTGATTCATTTGTGCTCTTGGCAAATGAGGTGGTAACTTTTGGAGTACTCTGGATGAGCTTCAGGGTAGGCGGAGGTAATGGACACGTGATTGTGGCTTTGGGCTTCTGATTTTATGCCGGGGAAATTGACAGTGAGTCCTGATGGTTGAAACCTGCTCGAATGGTTACAAGATAAAGGGAGGAGATCTCAAGGTTTAGATTACAAGGATGCAGAGGGTGGAGTGTGGAGTGAATATTACTTTGGAGAAGTTTCGGAGCACCAAAACCCAAGCAGAATTGAAGTCCGACGTGGGACTGATATGTTCAAATCTCTTGGGTACTTGACCGTCGCTGCCCGCCTTAATTGTAAGCTTACTACTTCGTCGTCGTTCGCTCACAATGTTCAATCTCCTCGGCTCCAAGCCCTCCATTCCCTCATCAAAAAATGCTTATCCGTGAAAGGAATCAAGAGTCTGCACGCCCGAATCATCGTCCATGGCCTAGCCCATCGTGACTTAACTGTAAACAAACTCATAGCGTCCTATGCACTCTCACCATGGGGTGATATTCAATATGCGCAGATACTGTTTGATGAAATTCCTCAGCGAAACCGTTACGTGTATAACAGTTTAATCCGGGGTTATGCAAATAGTGAAGATCCAGAAAAGGCTGTGATACTGTATAAGCAAATGATTGTTTCGGCTATTTTTCCAAATGAATTTACGTTTCCTTTTGTTCTGAAGGCTTGTGGTATTAAAGAGAGTTATAGAGATGGTGTTTTAGTTCATCTGATGGCTGTTAAATTAGGATATGAATCTCATGTTTGTGTTGAAAATGGTCTTATAAATGTATATGTTCGCTGTGGGACTATCGCCTCCGCCAGGAAGGTGTTTGATGAAATCATGGAAAAGACTTTGGTTTCCTGGAATTCGATGATTGGTGGGTATGCGAGAGTGGGTTGTGGCGAACAACCGTTCTTACTGTTTCTTGAAATGAGGGGTAGAGGTATCCAACCCGATGTTTTTACTCTTATGTATTTGCTTTCTGTTTGTTCTCATGATTGCAACTTGGAGTTGGGGAAGTTCGTTCACCACAATGTTGTCATAAATGGGATCGGTGTTGATATTGTTTTACAAAATGCATTTCTTGATATGTATGCTAAGTGTGGAGACCTTCACGCAGCACAAACACTTTTTGATCGTATGGTCCATAGAAATGTCGTTTCTTGGACCTCTCTCCTTACTGCTTATGCCAAACATGGTTGCCTTGAAAGAGCCAAGGATATTTTTAGCCAAATGCCCGTGAAAAATGTTGTTTCTTGGAATTCAATGATGTCAAGTTGTATCCATGAAGGTTGCTTGCAGGATGCATTGGATCTCTTCTTTGAAATGTGCAACTCTAAAGTGGAGCCTGATGAGATTACTTTGGTTAGCGTTCTCTCAGCTTGTTGCCAACTTGGTGATTTGGTGATGGGGAATAAAGTTCAGGATTATATCCGCTGTAACAACATAAACTCTAGTGTTACTTTGAATAATGCACTTATAGATACGTTCTCAAAATGTGGTTCTCTTGAAAATGCATTTGATCTTTTTAATGAGATGCCAGAGAAGAATATTGTCTCCTGGAATGTCATGATTGGAGCCCTGGCATTTCATGGGTTTGGACATGAAGCCATTCAGCTATTTGAAGAGATGCAAGCTGGTGGAAAGTGGCCTGACAAGGTCACCTTCATTGGCTTATTATCTGCTTGTTGTCACAGTGGTCTAACAGACATTGGGTGGTATTACTTTGACAAAATGAGTTCTGTGTATGGAGTACCACGTGAAATTGAGCATTATGCTTGCATGGTTGATATTCTTGGGCGTGGAGGCTTTTTGGATGAAGCAGTAAAGCTGATAGGAAGAATGCCAATGAAGCCACACACTGTTATTTGGAGTTCTTTATTGAATGCTTGTAGGATTTATCATAATATCACAATTGCAGAGCAGGTCCTAAAGCAGCTGCTGGAGCAGGAACCATATGCTAGTCATTGTGGGCTCTATGTGCTCATGTCAAACATTTATTCTGAAGCTAAAAGATGGGGAGACATGAAGAATATAAGAAAATTGATGAATGATAATGGTATCAAAAAGCATGATGCAGTTAGTTCCATTGAAATCTGCGGCAATATACATGAATTCATGGTGAGTGACGAAAGGCATGCAGATTCAAGGCATGCAGATTCAAGGGCAATCTACAATCTGCTTGATCAGTTCATGGATCATCTAAGATCTGACGGCTACATGTATAGCCTTTCTACTGTACTCTTTGAGGTGGACGAGATTTAGTCACTGAGAGCAGTTTGTTGTTGGTGAGGAATCCTGCGAACATATTTGCCTACCGTAACTTGTAAGATCATGCCTCATTCCATGCTCACTTGAAGATACTGTACAACTTCCTTGAACAGCGTTGGTACCATGCTGCAAATCTATGGATCAGATTAAGAACACAGGAAGTGCAGAGATGTAGCTTGATTGGAGTATGATCATGGCAGTAATCGCAGGTGTCAGTACAACAGAAACAGGTAGGGGTTGTTAGTGCATAGCACAAGGGTGAAGCCCATGGAAATGGAGTCGAGGTTGTACTCGAGCCAATTAGCATCCTCAAAGTTTGGATGAAGTTACCTCCAAAGAACCAAGTCTGAAGGTTTGTTTATTCTATTGTTTGGCGTTGCATTCGTCAACTTGCTGTAAAACTGGCTATTGTGAAATATTAAAATTGATCAATTTATAGTCATGTTAAAGGCACGCCCAATGTGTGTGCAATTTAGACTTTGTGAATTTTATTTTTACACTAATAAATTTTATACGAATTTTTCATTAACAACCTTCAATTTATAGGTAATTTTTTCTTCAATTAAAAAATAGATTATTTGGTAGTTGCAATACTTGGAGTAGTTATGAGCGGTTGTGTCAAGAAATGTGATCAGGTGATTAGGGTAAAAAAAAATGTAGGGGCAAAATTGAAAGTTTGAAAAACGACAGAAAATATTTATACCAACCACTACTGCTCTCCATTTATATATAGCATAAATATTGTATAGATATTGATGAAATTGGAGGGAAATAATAAAGTATACATAATAACTAGCCTTGTTGCTAAATATTTGATTTTGAATTCAAAGAAAAAGTTCTCCTGAAAACAAGATGGATAGCTAATGGTTAGATTTAATGTTCAAAAAATAAAAAAAAAAAATCTCTAAAAGCAAGATGCACAGAAGAATAGAATTGAGCAATCGTCCTTTCACTTAACTGGGTTGCTGCACCAAAAAGTAGAGTACAACCAGCCACTGTACTGAATATGTTTTGAGGAGAGAAGAAGGTTTGCATTGTTGTCAAGTTTGTACCAAATGAGGGTGGAGAACACTCAACAGTGAAAGAAGTGACTCTCGGACCTGTCTCTGTGATATGTTGAAGGAATAACCAACACTACTACTACTAGCCCTGCTGTGAAATATTTGGTGAGTATTTGAACCTGAAGGGTTGGGTTAAAGGTTTGATGCCTAGTGAGATTCTTCAAGTTATAGATGCTAACTTGTTGAAACCAAATGAACAACTATACCAGAAAAGTCGAAAGGTCCATATCATCAATCATGGAACTGGACTTGCGTTGTGTGTCTGAATCTCCCAAGGAAAGACTTGCATGAAAAGTGTTCTTGAAACTTTGAAGAAGATAAGACTCCAATACATCAAATATCAGGGAGGTAGATGAACTGTCAAGCAAGAATGTATAGCATTATTTTGTAACAGGAAATTATGACCAGAATTTCAGGAAAAGGGCAATCTGTTGCTCCAAATTAACCAAACCCGAGCTTTGATGATTTTTTTTTTTTTTGTTTGTTTTATTGTGCTTATACTGTTTATCTCGAAACCTTCATCTGAATGCAAGTTGTCAGTTTAAATTGTCATTGTTGTCCAAATTTTGTCCACAAATTTAGGTTGTAGTTGTATTCCTTCAGTCCTTGTTGCATTTCTTTTCAAGCAGCATGTCAATCATAATAATTTTCTCATGTTTTTACAGTCAAATATAATTTCAACTCAAACGTACTATAATATTCTGAACATACAAAAACTGTAACAAAGCACAATCCCCTATTTTATTGGGAGAACTATGAATCAGAAAATGGATTCTACAGCTCCTTAAAATTTAGATTTGCGTACTTGGGGAGGCCGAACGGGTTTCACTATCTTGTCAGAAACTAGAAGCTCAGTCCAGCTTCATCATGTATTCTGTCCAACACAAACCCATAATTTGTTAATTGGTGCATTCCACAACCCTGTCCAGTAAGATGGGATAAGAGTATGTGATATAAAGATACCTAGAGACTAGAAAGATGCACCAAACTACTTAAACTGTGAATATACTGAATGCAAATGATTACACAGATACATAATCAACTGGCGCAAGTACATCAAACTGGTATTTCCAGTATAAGTCAACCATAGAAAAGAATTCAAGATGCCATGAGCTAATGATCATAAAAACACAAGAAAATGGAACTAGGAATGTAACTCATGCTACTTGTAAGTTTGAAAATCAGTAATGCAAGCTTATGTATGTAAATTGACTGGGATCACACCCCATTCATAATCCCCGTTTAACCTAAAAACAAAAGAGTCAAGAGAGGTAAATTTTGAAGTTTGACATGGAGCAACCAAAAACAAGACCATAAAAACAGAAAATACAAAGTGCGAATGCAAAGAGGCTAAACATAGATGAGGTAAGACGTTCTTCATAAGCAACCTTAGTATATTCAAGTAACACTTATGAGAGGAGGAAAACACACCAGTAGAGTTCTACTCCTTGTTCAAGACCTTTGGAACTTTGATATAAGGTTCCTCATAGCTTGGCATAGCTTTTATTATTGCTTCCCTGTTGAGAACGTGTGTTCATCTAAGATTAAGTGATGATTCTTATAATTGCAGACAGAGATGCAATGCTACTTTGAACAGTAGTAGATCACAGATATTCCTGATACCAACCGATTCTCAAAAATTTGAGGTAAATCATCACGTGAATTGTCATCTTCAGTATCTGCAGTTCAACATATTTCCAACAAATGAATTTGTAACTAAAGTATAAAATCTGCAGTCAAAGGACAATAGCAGTAGATGAAACCAAGAAGGCATGTCTTGTTCGTGCTTATATTCTTATTCACTTATATGACAGATTGTCAAAGCAAGAAAGGATCATCAGTAGCAATATCAATATTCTGGTTGCTGGGGTGGAGCAACATTGAAAAAAATATGAAAACAAGCCAATGTAAATTCCAATTGCATGTTATCAGCACGAAGTCTCCTGCACTTTAAGTTGACAAATCTCCCACCTTTTGGGTTCAAATCAGCTAATGCTAGATATTTTCAATGATAAGCAATTGAACATGCTGAGAATAATTTTAAATAAATCAAGTAGAACAAGAGGTAGACACAATAATGCCTGAAAGAAATAAAAAGGAAGGAGCAGATTAAAAAAATACTTTCATTCTTTAATGTTACAGAAAGCCTGACCTCTTTTTTAGAGTTCCAAAATTGGACCAAAAGGTAAGCCTTATCAAGCGTTTCAACTATAGACTAGCTACCAAATAAAGATTTTCATTCAAAACTGTCAAGTACCTGCTCGCATTGCTGGCTCAATACTTTCAAGATCAATAGCTTGGAGTTGCCCAAACCTGTTTCATAAAGAATCATCCAATTACAAGAAAGCCTTTAAAAATTAGAACAAAGCAATGGCGTGTCTAGTTACAAAGGAAAAACTATACCAATCCCCAGAGACAATCATCAACATAGCTCATACCCTGAAACTACCCTTTTATGACATCAGATTTATAAAAACAACTTCATGTCGGTGCAAAAATTCAGGGAGATCAGTCGAATGATCCTTTCTGGATGCAAAACTTGCTTCTAGACTGCATTTGAATGCTACTAAGAACTACACGAGTTTCAGCAAATCAGTCTGTAAACTAATTTGATTCACTCAAATTATGATGAAGAAGCATAGATAAAATACTCCAGTCTAAGACCATACTGTAAAAGAGCATTGTATTTGGAACAAAACCCACATCTCTGATTTTGTAAATTACAAACACTTATATCAATTTTTTTTATGTCATTTCATATCAGATTTTAGAGCAAACCAATACACAAAAGTTCACAGGGAAAATCAAAACTACACCAGTCAGGCTGACATTCAAGTGTAGAAGCCTAAAACTATGATCAGTATTCACAAAACTTCAATTTTTAAGTTCCGCAAACAAATGATAAATATAAGGCTCTTCAGCAAACTCCCACATTTCAATCATACATGCATATGTTATTAGTTATAAGAAAGAGAGACAGCCAAAGAAAGAAAGAAAGAAAGAAGATACATTACCAATCAACCACTTGTTTCATTTTAGGAGCAAATTCTTCCACCTGTAAACACCCAACAAAGGAAGGGGAAAAATAAAGATTACAATCCAAAAATATACCTTTGCAACTCTGCTTAAAGAAAAAACACGGACTTCTAAGTCATCAATTATACGAGTACACATGGATATGAAGACAAGGAAGAAAAGGGCATATATATAGTAGTAATACTTCATCTGGGGTGAGGGAAATTCGAGCAGTTTCAGCCAAACGAGGAAGATTAGGGGGCTCAAGGCTAGAGTTTGCTGCGGTGGAGAAGTTGTGGCTTGTCCTATGATTCCTGCGTTCTACAAGACATTTTATCTTCACAGGAGAAAATGGGCTTTGCCCGAAAGTCAAGAAAAGTTGGGCAGCATTAGCAGAAGGATTAATGTATGCTCCTCTATGACTTAGCAAAACCATGAAAGCTCTGCTTCCCATTTTTTGCAGATTACTGAAAAAACGAGAAAATTACAGCTTCAACTCTGCAAGTTCCTGTTTTAGGTAGATGTCTATCGGGGCTGTTTTGGCGGACGTTGGCCTGATTCGGAGGTTGGAGTCCAATTACCGATGGCCCGTTTCACAGCTGAGATAACCTTGTGGCTTTATATATTTAATTTTGTTAGATAATTTTTTACATGAATCTACTTATAAATTTGTTAGATAATTTTTTACATGAATCTACTTATAAAGGTGACGGTAAATTACAACATTTCTAAGTAATAGATTTCCTTTCTATATATTCAAGGATTAATCTACACTCACGTAAGAGACGCTCTCGATTAATTTTTGTACATAGAATTTTAATGACATAGATTTCCTTTCTGTATATTCAAGGATTAATTTACACCCACATAAGAAAAGCAAACTCATGCTATCGGTTATTTCTTCTACATAGAATTTTAATGATTTATAGTACCATTTTGCATAATAAAGTATCATCGTAATGAAATTTTGGTCAGAGAGTGAAAAGAAATGTTAATGCCAGAGGATATTTTACAAAAATTGTGCAATCTATTTTACTACTTTAGTGGTACTTTTGGGCAAAGTTGGGCAGTTGTTTGCCTAAGGAAACCTCACCATAAAAGAAAACAAGTTGTCTTACCCAACTTGTGTGTTTTACTTGTTGCTTCAAAGCTGCTTATTGGCTCAAATCAGCACCATGCAAATGAGTTCAGCCTTCCAATGTACGTGTGCACCTTCACTTGGAAAACTTCAGCTCCAAAATTACTAGCAAATTTCCAGCAATCGGATTTGCAATGGGCATGTAAATGTTTATTATCAATATAAACATCTGCTAGATAGAAGCAGGAAAATGCACAATTAAATCAGCGTCTGTATAACATGCGAACATCATACCGGGAAGTACCCCAATGAAACTTTTTATTGCAGCTGTACAAGGGCACATAAGAACCCACTAGAGTCTAGAGACACTACTATCAATATTCACAAGCTGTTGCCTTTTACCAGTTCCCATTTCTTCCCTACAGACAAATTATATACACCAAAATGAATCATTTTCATGTTATCAGACGTAAAATTGGCCAAAATTTGTCCGCCCCGTGAGAAATCAATCATTGCTCAGAAGTCAGATCTGAGGCACCTTCTATATCCACACGGCTCATTTCTGTGGGAACAACGTTACAATCGAGAAGATCAGAAGTAGCTGATAGAAACCCTTGATTCTCATTGGATGATACAACATTTGGCAAATTTGTGCTCCCACTATCAGGCATAGATGTAGATGATACACTGCAGATAATCTTTGTTTCAGTCGGAGATACGGATGCCAAATTACATGCCTCCGTTCCCTGCAAAGAAGCAGATGCAACATTGCTCGGCTCCAGCTTTTCAGGTAATGGAGAAGATGCCATTTTAGTTGTTGTATCTATTTCAGGCAAGGAAGCAGCAGTAGCAGAAGAGATAGAGGAAGTATCGACTTCATTGCTTTTACCAGTTCCATCTTTGCCACCCCCTACAAGACAGTTGTAAGTATACGAGTCCAATTAGCATCATTCAGTACACATGTATAAGAGTTTCCCTTAATGAGCTTATAGATACCTGTATTAGATGCTGAGCCCGAGGGAACATTTGTATTTGAAGGCGTCAATGGAGTTCCAGTCCCCTTTTTCATCTTCACCTGCAATCACAACCAGAATGCAACAACTATAAGCTCCACAAGCTTGTAATGATACTATCCAACTTTTTGCTGAAAATTCGGTAAAGAACACCCTGAAATGCTTCTTTTCACACTACAAATCGATACTGGATCAGTCTGGTGCCACCAACAAAGCAATTGTTTTTCCTTTTCCCACCTTCACCCTTCTCAAATCTGTTTTATTTTTATGTTTTACTTCTCAGACAGGATATCCTACAGGACCCCCAAAGTTAGCGTGACAAAATAAAAGATAAAATGGGACTCAACTCCAAATTGCCACACACATTCTTCAATGCCTACAACATTCTGAAGGAAAGGGGGAGGTTCAAAAATCAATGGGTTTTTGAAAGGCAAGCTAACTTACGTTGAAAACATTTTTTCTTTTCTTTTGGGGGAGAGGCAGGGTCAGTTTGCAGAGTTCAACGCCTACCACATTCTGAAGGAAAGGGGGAGGTTTAAAAATCAATGTGTTTTTAAAAGGTAAGATAACTTACCTTGAAAAAGGGCTTTTTTTTTTTTTTTTTTTTTGGGAGAGGTGGGGTTTGGTTGGTGGTGGTTCTTGGAGAGGAAGGAATTTGCGGAAATTGGGTAATGCGGTAAGTGAAAAAAGAGAAGAACCTTTCTAGTCAACCAAACACATTTTACAAACCAGCTAGCCCAGAGATCTTCTCTGCTATTTTAGAAAGAATGAGACTCATGAAAGTTCCTCCTTTTCCCTCCTGCATTCTATCCACATCCAACAAGCTTTTTCTGCATACTCTTTTCACTGAGATAATCACCATTTGACTGGCAAATCTATGATGCTGACATAAAAACTATAATCTACTTGCATACCTTAACATTTTCTTCACAGTACTTAATGACGACTGAAAGGTTTGGACAATATCCATGCAAAAGTGTGTAGGCCCACAAAAGAAGCTTCCTTGAAGTGTTCATGTCAAGTATGTCCACGCCATCTATACCTGGCTGGACATATGTCTCCGTTGCTAACTGAGATGGCACCGTATAAAGATTTATGCCAGATGGGAGCAATGCACAAGAGGTATCCTTGTAAAAGTTATAGGAAGATCTGAGCAAAATAGCAGCAGTCTCCAAGTCTTCATCTGATACCCTCTTAACTATCACATTCTTGATCTTAGACAACGAAGGATTCCATTTGGTTTCAAGACACTTCAGATGCTCTAGGTCATCAGACGATGAACTCCACAATTCATCTGATTGCAAATCTACACAGAGCAACTGTATATTTTCTAGTCCACTACCTAATGAACCTGGAACATGGATCTCGCTTGGAATTCTTGAGTGCAATGGTGTTATTAAAGCCATGCTAATAACAAGAGACCGACACCAAGCAACAGAAACGATCTTATAAACTTTAGCACAGTTGCTATTAGACAACTTTGGGTTCTTCAAACGCTTCCTAATTTTCTCATTTATTCCTTCAAGTGCTTCTACCTTGACACTTCTCTCTAAGCATTGGATGTATTGATACAGATATCTGCACCAAAGGCCAAACACAAAATCTGTGTAAGTACATTGATTTCACCAGTCAAGATAGGTGTCACAAGGATGAAGTTGAGTTAGATTTATGAAAGTAACCAGCAGAAATCAACAAGGCATCTAGACTGTTAAAGCAAAGTATTATATTAAAGTCACAACACAAAGTAAAGTTCATACAGAAGTTACCCATATAAATAGCTCTCCGTCAATTCTGGGGTCTTAATCTCAGGCAAGTTGCATATGTCTGACCATAAGTTGACCTGGTCTAAAAACAGAGAAAATAATTTCTCCAGAAGATGTTCAATAGCACCACGAGTAGGATCAGAGCACGAGAGAGATTGCTGGATGGACAAAATTAAGGTCTTGATGTACCTCCCGATGGCAACCGGAACAATATCCTCAAGGCATGGAGAGAACTGAATTGAAAATCAAATAAGATAAATATGATCCCACCAACACAAAGTGTTTCTATGACAAATGACGATCATCATTTATTGTAAAGAAATCTGATCTGAAACTAGTAACAACAAATATCACCCAGATCATGCAAAATTATAAACACTAGTTCCATGTCTAAGAAGATTGTTTCTCAATCTTTCTTTGACCTTTTAATCTTTCAAATCAAGAGAAAAAGACAAGTAAAAAGGCTTATTAAGTTTAGATTAGATGTAACTAACAAACATACTTTGCAAGGTAGAACATAATTTCATAACTGTCCTTTTCTCCTCACATTGCTCAAGCATGATGAATATGTGGCCGCATCTCATTCGTGCTTATTTGTTTGATTGTCCCATGCGTATGGACCTGTTCTCTGTTGTTGATTTTGCCTAAAAACAGTTTTGAAGCTTTCTTATTTGCTTAGACCTTATGGTTTCCTCCTAAATACTCGGGAATAACTTTTTCAAGACAAATTTTTCTTTTCAATGCTTTGACATGACAATTTCTTCCCAGAGTAAACAACTTTCAAAGCCAACGGAGAGGGATGGGTTGGGTGGTACGGGGGAGGGAATGTAAGTGAGAGGTCCTGGGTTTTGAGACCTCCCACTTATACTATAAAAAAATAATTTAAAAAAAAAAATTCAAAGCCATCTAGGCAGCTTTAAACAGTAGTGTGACAGATCATGCATCTGACATCAAATGAACAACAAAAGCCACTACTAATTTCATTTACTTACTAAAACAAGAATAATGAAACAATATGCCAATATTCACATAGCACAGATTTTACTATTTCAGAGTTTCTGACAAAAAAATTTTGCTTCAAATCTAAAAGAAGTATCAAGGATGTAGCTCAAAAAGAACACCTTGTATAAACCACTTAACCACATCAAAAATTGACAAAAAATAGGCAAAAATCCAAACTCATTCAAATGGTGATACCCTCTTATCTGAGCGAAGAGAAACATGAGCCCGATCCAACGTAGAGACATCTCCCGTCTCCTCCAATAATTTCAGATAGAACAATATGTACTTCCTGATGCAAGTGATAAACTTTCTAGAACTTTCTGCTAGGTTAACTTCCAGAGGTTTCCTATTTACAGAAACACTTGGTGTTTTGCGCCTGTAAATCAAAGAAGCACATGGCCAAGATTGAGATACTTGTATGTAAAATCATATACAAGGCTTCAAATTTCAAGGGAAAATGAGCTATTCCATTATGCTAATATCCAATCAGTTTTCAGAGAATTTTATGCTAGTCATATTTAGTGAAGAAATCTAAAAACATGTCCCTGCTTTCTTATTCTAATAGGCCTATATATGTTGGTAAAAATTTCTTGCGTATATAAAAATTCAATTAGCTTAAAATTATGTGACAACAAAATTCTCTTGACTTGCCAAATTAAGGAAAAGAAAGAAGTAAATTACATTGTTTTCAAATATCCTTGAGAAGTAGTTTGAGAAATGAGAAAAAGACGAAAGCTGTACCTTCCTTTCTTTACCATACTGTCAATCTCCCACATGTTTATCGTAAATGAAGAACGAGATGACTTAAAGCAGAAGGAAATCTCCTCCCTTGCCTTATCCAGATCCCCACTGCCCCCCCTTCTATACAGCCCTTGAGCGAGCATATATCTGGCCTTGTGAAAATGCTTGAGTTCTCCTTCAACACAGATTTCAAGTGCAGAAAGGCAATCATTGTAAAGCATATGCCACACCTCTTCCAACTTGGCAACTTCCACCATATTACCGGCACAGTTGTCATCTAAGTTTCTTTTCTCGCTATGCATTGATGGTTCCAAAATTTCACCACCAACTATGTCAAGAGTACTCATTATGGTTTGCTTTGTTGACTCCATAAAAGAATATGCTGCAACAACCTAAAGAAAACGCAGAGCTATTCAGCATCATACATACAAATATACATGTGTTTGTGTGTATCACTCCACAGGGATGATACTAAGAAACAAATAAAATAGTTGATCAATCAAATAACATGATAAGTAAGGAAGAAGCCGATTTTAAAAGGCCTGTATGTATGAATTTTATCTGCCAGTCTTCCTATTAGCTTATGTCGACGCGTGGGGCTTTAATGCACTAGGCTTAGTTTGTACTCAGCTCCTTCTATATTGCACATTTTTGTCCTTTCCGTCGAGTAGAATATGGTTTTTTGTGGTGTGGAGAAAAGAATTGGAGAAAATTCAAAGATAACAGCTAGGAAAAACCAGCTAGGAAAAACCTTCATAGCTTCTTGATCTTGTTTCCCACATGTGCAGAGTAGCTTCAGGCGTGAAGCATGCATCCTGTAGAATGGATCCACAGCTGATGGATTCAAGGCAATAGCCTTAGCATAATATGACAAAGACGTGTCGTGTGAACAGCCAAGCTTCTCACATATTTTTCCCAGATAAAATGCATGAGACCAATCTTCCCTGTAGAAATAGATTTTAATATGTAAGACCAGATAATGCTGTAAGTCCAGAAGCACTGTAAAAACCTGAGTGAAAAATATTTACTTATGCTCAAAGGCCTTCTTGAAATGTCTCATTGAGTTCTGACAGAACATCATCCAAACTGCATCCTTCGAGGGTATCATAGATCTCTGGTCATAAAATGGTACAACATTCTGAACACCATCGTAGTACACTAGTGCTAACAATTCATGTATCTCACCCTGGAACCCAACATAAGCAATAAAAGTGGCTTCAGCCATGTAATATAGTTGACAACTAAAAGATTCAATCAAGCAGCAGAGGCACATATGTGTAATACCAACTCATTCACTATTTCTGATTTGTAATAGTAACAAATTTCACAAGCAAGATTCAACAACCACAGGAGATCAAGCAGTTCAAAGCCTGTGAAGATGCAACCTATATTCTCATCTTTCCTAGTCAGCTCCATGAGATCATTGATTTTGGATCATAACTTGCGTAAATAAATAAATAAATAAAAAGAGGTCAAACCTTTAAACCATATCATGAAGACATCTCCAACAGAAAATAGTTGTTTGCCATCAACACTCTAGTTCCCTATACTAGTATACGCAGCAAGAAAAAAGGCACCAAATTGAACAAGCATCATCAAACTGGAGCATAACCTGTTGAATTGCTGTTTTTGCAAGAGCCAAAGTCATCAATAAGCATCGCCTGCTCCTCCTCCTACTTTTTTCAACCCTCTGAGGTAAAGTAGGATTCTTCCTCCATCCTAAAACATTTATTTGCTTACTTCCATCATTTAATAGTAAGTCCACCTCCTGCACACACAAGTAGTATTTTGAAAGCAATAAATGAATGTTTAATGTGGAACTAATGTTCTTTTTTATTTTCTCAATGCATAAGCCAACCCAAAAGATTACACAACAAAGGAAAGTCACCTCATCATATATATTTGCTAGCCGCTGCCAACTCTCAAAGCGTAGGGGATTGTACAGTAAATCATACTTAAAGAGTTTTGCATTTTGCTCAACAAACTCTTCCCCTTCCTTGGTTAATACAAAACCTGCCCATTTATCTGTTGCACTCATTTCTTCAGACAAAGCTAGAAAGTAATACAAGTTGCTGTACACATCATGGTAAGGTCCAGAGCTGCATTTAATGAACATATTATTCAGTCTATACCAAAAATCTGAAGTAATCATAAGTACCAGGTCCCTTCTTGCCAATCAATGACAAGCCCATACCAAACAAGTTGGAACTGGTTATATAGAAGATCCTCAAGTCCATAAACTAAAATAATAAAAAATATTGGTAAAGAGACAATACCTAACAACCAACGATGCTTGCTGTTGTTTGAGGCTTCCAGGATCAGAAAATACTGTCTTGATAACTGAATCCAGAAAGCCATCACATCCAGCTTCTTCTGACAGTTTATCTTCACATAAGTCAGGATCATCTAAGATTTTATCTATTGCATTTCCCACCAAAACATGATCAGGAGGCTGCGGAAAGTGCTTCCGTATAGCTCTTAGTACTCTCCGAATTTTAATAAGACCGGTTCGCTAACAGACACAGAAAACTAATTAGCAACATAGTTTTGAATGAATAACACAATGATCACAAGTTCAAAAGAAATGCAAGGGAGGAAAAAGACTGGTCATTATTTACTTACTGATGAAGCTTTAGCATAAGGCAGTATGTATTGGAAAACATCAGCACACTGTTCCTTTGTCTGATAGTCTCCCCGGCTAGTGTTTTTGTGTATGGCTAAATCATCTTCATAAGATGAGTCAGATCTAAGATTCAAACCATACAAACAGTAAAAGCACCGATCCAAAGCATTATCAATTCCCAGTTCTAATTCTTCTCTCTCATCCTCTGTCATTTCTTTTCCACTTTCTATAGATTGAGTGTCTTCTTTTTCTTTTTGTTTCTCAAGGAACACGCTATTTGGCCTAGCAGCCACGTTTCTATCACATTCTACTCCTGTCTCCTCTTTCTTTAGACCTTCCTGAGTGCAAAAGCTTTCTGAATAGTTCCTTTCAGTAGCATCCTTCTCTGGTGTACTGATTTCATCTGTATGATCCACATCTGTAGCCTGTTCAATAATCTTTGCTTCATTAACAGAACCATCAATCTGAAAAACAGGGGATATCTGACCAGAACTTTGGACTTGATTCTCAGCCTTGCTTTGGTTTTGACAATTAGATTTAAGCTTCATATCCAAGGCTAACAGGTGCTTTATGGCAAACTTCAAAAATGTACCCCCCTCCTCGTCATCATTTCCATGGGCACAGCAGAGTCCAAACTCAGCAAGCATGTCATGCACAGCAACAATCAACTCTGTCTGATAACAAAATATATCCCAATTCTCTATATTAACACGAAATAAATTCATAATATGACATCAAAAAACTTAAAGCAATATATGGGGCCATGAGAAGTAAGAGTTAACATTTTAAAAAAACAGGATTTATGCCACACCTGAGTTTTGATAGGAACACTAGGGCTAAGGTGCTGGAGTTTACAGAATGCAATAGCTGCATCTACAAAGTAGCATATCTGTCCCTGCAAATTTTCGTCTGAAATCCCAAGTCCAGATGATTTCTTACAAAGGTACTTATTTGCAACATTGCACATAAGTACTAGCAAGATAGACTGGATATCCTTGATAACTTTCATTGGACCTATAACACCATTCTGCAAGAAACCCAAATTATCACTCACTGTAAATGAATATAGCGATGTAATGGCATCGATTATATCCAACTTGTCCAAAAATAAATAAAAACTGCACAAACCTTCTATTTTCTCCAACAAGTAAAAGACTCAAAACTACATTATGCGAGAAGAAAAGTCTGACAAGATATATTAAGCATCATAATTGGACCAAAGCATGGTTCAGAGCAAAATAATTTGCCATTACAGAAAAGTGTAAATGCTGTAACAAAGCTACTGACAGCCTAGCATTATGGCATTCTTGGAGGTCAAAGCACTAATAAAGAAAACAAGTCTACTTTTCTTTGCATTGCCAAGCTTGTGATGAGGCAAATAGATTTATCATTTAGAACGAACAAACATCAAACACAATGTCAGAGGCTTTATCAAACCTAGCGCAGCAGCGTTTGGTCTAACTTAGAACTTGCAAGGTTGCAGATTTTCATAAATGTTCACACAATTACATATCTAGAAAAAGTAACTGAACCCTGATGCTTAACGTAGCAGGTTTTCGTAAATGTTCATCCAATTACATATCTAGAAAAAAGTAACTGAACCCTGATGCTTCATTGAAAACCAGTAGATACACAGAAGTACTGGACCGCCAACCTCATGAGTTCATGACACATAAAAGTGATTTCTAATCTCTTAGTACATAAGATTGACCTCATCAACAAGAAAGTGATTTATGCAAAGCATAGAAGAGCGTAGGATAAGTTCCATGAGCTTTACTAGCCCTATGTACCACCAACAGAATATAAAACCACAGGGGGACATTGACAAATTCCTCTATTAGCTTGCCCAGAAAAGGTGCATCAATAGACATGAGCAGATATGTCAATGAACAAACAACATATATAACAATTACCCATATCTGAATAACTAGCAAATTTAAGATCTTCTGAAAGTTGAACAGTGGCCTTAGAAACATTAACTTTGAAATTTTGAATTGACCTACCAAATGATCGCATGGAATCATGCTCTTTATCCGTGACGTACATCCAGAAATTGCCTTGACTTCTTCAGCAATGACGTGGTTCCAGTAGATGCATGCGCTGTCCTTTGCTTCTGTTTCAGAGGAAGAGAAGACATTCAAGCCATGACTTTTAATTGAAGGAGGATAGTCTCCTAGACCAGCGGCAGATATCAGTATTTGTAGTTTCCTTCTGTGACACTTCAAATAAACCTCAATATCCATTGACATAGCTTGTTCACATGCCTTGATCAAAGCATCTATTGCAGATAGCTCAACATTGGTAAATCCTTCATCTAGCCCGGAAACATTCCCCACATCAAGATGGACATCTTTAGCAGAGAATAAAAGGGGAACAAGCATATCTACACACTCTGAATACATATTTTTCCCAATCATTTCGTGTACAGTCTTCTTCATCAAGAAGTCAACCTCTAATAGATTAATTTCACTGAGAATCCTATCAACAGTAAGCTTGTGAATGACCTTGCAGTGGGGCAAGCAAATAGAACTAGTAGACTCATTCTTGTTCTCCTTATTGACCAACAGCGACAGAGAAGTAGAAAACTCTGCTTGAGCTTTTGCTTTGTTGCCATCCACCATCGAAAGGCGTCCACTTAACCAGAAAAAACGTACCCAGAAAGGAAAGTCATTGCTCAACGGATGACTGTTGTCAACTGCAATTTTACAAGGGTCCGACAAGCTCTCCCTTGAAGAGAGATTATCATGTGAAGCCACAGCAAGACTTTGAAGGGGACACTCCAGTGCTACACATTCAATAACTTTACAAATATGATATGATACCTCTGACATGTATTCAGATGTTGATGAGTCTGGAGACCGTAGCCCAAAGTCATAATATAGCTCTGCAAGAAAAAGACTGCATTCTGGAGTTCTTTCCTTCCCCCATTGCCTAGTCAACTTCTCCAAGTCCAAAAATTTAGCATTAGAATCCTGAAAAAAAATGCATCTACTAGCAATCTCTTCTAAAATTAAGTGACTCATGTGGTAAGCACCATAATTTTCTGAAGTTTTCTCCACAAATCTGATCACATCTGTACTCTCTGAATCCTGTGAACGGGTCACAATTTCAGCACAATCGGATGATGTACTAGCATCAGTCGTATAGTCATCGCTACCTCCTCCACCTACAATAAAAGGTCGTAGAAATTGCACTATGACTTTAGCTAGATCCCTTGTGGTGCCAAAATCTGAATCCTCTTTCCCTGGTTTACGACTCCTAAGCCTCTCAATGCGACTACTTCGCCTTTCTTGAGGTTGTTCCTCAGACACATTTGCTTCCTTTTCCTTAGTGTGAGAATTTTTCTCAAAATTGCAATTAGCAAACGGCATATCTTCACTGGATGTGGTCAACATAGATCCTTTGCTTTCCAGGGTCTCCATGCCACTTCCAGAAGTGTGAGGCAACCGTATGCTTAAGCTAACATCCCCAGATTTATATTGCCCTCTTTCCTGATCAGGACTAGCTGAAACAAACGAATTTAACAGCTGCAGAAGCTCACCAGCAAGAGCAGTCCATGAAGGTTCTGAAAGCTGAACTTCTATAGTCTGCTTTAACTTTTTTGATGGGGCACCATCTATCAGGTCATCATTTTCTGCCTTTCTCTTTTCAGGAAATTTCAACCGGATATGTTTTGGTTCCAGTTTGTCTATCCCTCTTGGAGCAAATGGGATGGGTTCAGACCCTTCAATTGTAGTTTTGACATGCAAAGCACGTGAATGAGATGGCCAATGCCTCAGTATTAATTCAGCCACAGAAAGACAGGCAACCTCATCCCCAATAGCAATGAGAACTTCTAAAAGTTTTTCCATGCAATTCCCTGCATTTATGTTGTCAAAGAAAAGCAAAGGAATTGATTTATAGCAACAGTTGAGGGATTGATTACATGGCTATTAAATTGCTTAAGTCATAGAATGCAAATGATACTGAGAACTACAGAAGTTCCCAGAAGTTCCCCAAGAAAACTCACAAAATGCTTACAATTGTTGGGACTGCAAAATAGTCCTTGTTCAAATGCCCAACGCGAAATACTTAGAAGTCCCATTGAGCAGGATAGAGTTCCTAGCTGGTTCCAGACAACTGAATCTTTGTTATCAATCTCCACAGCTTGAAGATAGCACTGTAGAGCATTCTCATAAAAAGTAGGACCTTGTTGAAGAAAAACGGTAGCAAGGTTCTTCAGCACCAAAAATCTGCAAAAGAAAAAATTAAACATTCTACTCCCTTGTTTAAGAAGAATCAATGTTAATCTTTACTACTGTGCTGATTTTTTGTCCTCCAGAAAAAGATAATATTAGGGTTATGTATGGTCAACGGACACCAAAAATTTGTCCATCTCAAACCTCACAACAATGGCGACAAGTTCCACAAACCTATAAGAAAAGAAACAGCATATTAAGTTCCATTGTCGACTAATGCCTCTTATATATAGTTACTTTGTTTTGTAAGGATGAACTGTTATGAAAACCAGTACACAGTACATGAAGAAAAATAGTTAATGAAGGCTAGAACTCCTTAAATTTCAGGTACAACAATTTGGTAACACCAAAAAATATGCACATTTAAATGCTTTTTAACTTTTCCCTAGCTGGAAAAAGATGGTTGTACCTTTTCCATGTGCATCAATTCCCGGATGTTCAAATAAATTGTAAAGTTTGGTCCAAGTGCCTCCATTTCTGAAACATTATTTCATGGCAATAACAGAGAGGGGGAAATTTTCATTTAAAGAAGCGGATACCGTTGTTGTTTGCACAAAATAAGGAGTGAACTTATCCAGTCAATAAAAAAAGCTCTCCATCCAAGAAAATAATACTCCTAATCCTTTGCATGATGCGCAAAAGTAGAATAGCATGTGACTAACCCTTCTCTAGTTTTAAGATCATCCTACAATGATGGGATCACTTAAGATGCCACCAAGGAGAAGAAAGTGAAGAACTGTCCATGTGAAAAAATACCACATAGAAACACTATAAGCATTTTGTAAGACTCCCTTATGGTGGCATTTCAATTGTAAACTATTTCAGAAAAGGAAAAGGTTGAAAATGATTTCTATTAACCATTATGATTTCAACTTATCTGAAAACTTAATTTGTTGAGTACGAAATCCAAAATAATTTGGAATGTGAACCATACAAGTATTTACTTATACTTCAAAGTATGGAACAAAATCATAATGAATCATGGTCATAGCAAAATATAATAACCATGTGGGTGGAGTTATATAGAAGAAGGATGGTTAACAGAAAATAAACAGGCTCGTTATACTATTTCGTTCATGTCAGACACACAAAAAATCATCCGCATGATCATACAGCTATCTGACCTTAAGCTGCGTATGCACCGCAAATATGTCAACCAAGATTTAAATCAGATTAACATTCAAATACTTCAATAACCTTATGATCTCAAATATTTTATACAATCTGGGGGAACTGGAAGCACCATTCAGTTTTCAATGTCTTAAATTTTCTAAAAACCACCCTATTTGTCAAATTGTACATTTCCAACAGACTGTACGCCAGGAAGCATAAAGTCATTGACTAATTTCACGAGGTAAACAATTTTCACATCAACATCAATGGTCAAGCTTCAAAGAAAACCAAAGGGTGGTTCAAAAAAGCCGGTTAATAAAGCCACCATTTAGTTATTGTTTTTTTTACTCTTTCACTGTTGACACACATCCAGAAAAAAAAGATGCTAACATTTTGGAAATGACTTTTATTGCAGATGAGCCTAAGTGTTCATTTTTTCACAGGAAAAGGTATTGTTGATCTGAAGTCGACATGGTAATATAAATCATATCACTAACATTCACCCATAGCATGCCATGGACATTATTAAGAAAGCAACTTCATGAACTGTGAGTGCGTAAGTAAAAAATTAAAAAGACAATAAGTAAAACATCTGTTTCTAAGAATTTTGCTTCAACCCAAACCTGAGCTGTAAAAGATGACCATCACTAACATTATTGTCCACCTACAAGATAAGAAATGGAGTGAGCAAGGATCAAATAGATGAAGCAATAAAATTTTGGAACACCAAGAAGTTAACAAAGAACATAAACTACCTGAGCACTTGATACCATAGGATCTTTTAGAACAGACTCCAAAAGTTCACGAGCCTTTTTGTAGTCTTTAGCTTGCAATTTTGCAAGCCCTTCATGATAAATTTGTGATAGATGAAATTCCTGAAATCATACAAGTCAATTTATCCAAAAATAGCTATGCACATAAACATTTAAACAGATGGTAGGTGAAGCATCATAAAAATTTGGATATCTTCCCATTTGGAAAATGTTGTTCATAAAATATCAAGAAAATGAGATTAATTTTGAATTCTACTCCATAAACAACTCATTGCTACTGTGCTTGCTATAGAAGCTATAATAGTCATTTTTCCTGTTCAACTTTATATTAGTATGTGTTCTCGATGCAACCACACTTAAGCATGTACTAGCCCAGGTCATTTCATGTTGTCTTATTTATCATCATCCTACTTGTTTATTTAACAAACAATTAGCATGTCACTCTATCTACTCAGTGCTCTATCAAATTGCTATCGGACTGTTAAACTATGCTCTTGGTTTCTGCTATGGTATTATCTCCTGGAATTCAAATTTCTGTCCTTCTTTAGATATCATCAGTTCTCTTGTTGTAAATATTAGTATCTCCAAGCATGCAGATAGTAGGTGGGTCAGTGCTTGAAATTTTTCGTGTAATGTATATTTAAGAATTCTGATTTAGCTTACTGGGGCAAAAGAATTAAGGGCAAAACTATTAGGAGCAAAAGTGGTGCAAAGTAAAACTTTTATAGATGACTTCTCAGTAGAAACTTAAATATTCACGGATTGAAGCAACTGCTATTCGCAGACTAGCCATAGGATAAACTTGAGATGGAAAAAGTGTTGCTAGTACGGTGGTAAGCATAAACTGACCACAATTAATCTTCATTATCTTGTTTTGAAGTAAAGAGGCACCTGTTAACCATGACAATGCTAGAACAAGCAATCAAAGCACATGAATTACGAACACCATCACAGCCAACAAGAGATTTGCTCATAAAAGGCTGCCTCAACTACGCAGTTAGAATAGAATTCCAGCCTCCTTAACATGCAAAGAATTCAGATGCAATATTTTTCCTTGATTCTCATCCGAGCTATCTGATTTCCTTACGTTTAATGACACCCAAAAACTGCCTCTAGCACACCAAGGATGAAACAGCATAAAGTTTTTTTCCAAGACCTTCCTAATTTCCTAGGACTTTACATTTCAAAATCTGTATCTACTCTTCCCACCTCGACTATTCAAATACCTCTTCCCAAGCCCTCTTCTATGTTAGTAATCTGTGATTTGGCAACTATACCACTTCCTATGCCAAATCACCTCCAAATTCCAAATGTTAACCCACTCAATGAGCCACCTAAAACCCAGTTGAGCATAAAATGGACCAAAAAGATGCCTAATAACAGCCCAATCAAATCCAAAATTCTCAATATCAAGGTCAAGCTAGATAGTTGTTTACAATCAAATACAAGTCAGCCCTATCCATGGCAAAACAGGTTTCCTGAACCAAATCAAAACTCTACCACTGGCACACCAATGCACTATCATTTCCTCCACCCTCAACCACCAAAACGCCCATAAACCACCATAAGACAGTTGAATCTCATCATTTGTCCTCGCAACTCAAAACCAGCTCCCAAAGAGTGAACAACAGCTTTTGCGTGTATGCACGCGTATTGCGACTTCTTTCTATCATAAACAGAAACCAAACAGGTGAACTGGCCAAAACCGACTGAAATAGAGAACGAGGGATTACAAGCTTTTTGAACATCGAGATCCCACTTCAGTTCTTGTTAATAGAATGCGGAAAGGGTTTCAGTTGCACTTTTTTCTTTGTTCTTGATTGATTACGTTTAGCTCCCACTATGCCCACAAAAAACTACCTAAACAGTAAACATATTGCATATCGTAGCCATACCACCAAGACTGACTAAGAATCTGCAATATTTCAAACTGTAAAGAACCAAAAAAAACAACAACAACAACACTGAACCCCATAAAGTAAATTTTAAGATGACAACAATAGCTGAATGGAAGGACATAGTAGGAAGTAAAATCTTACCTGGGCTTCTTTAGTGGGAGCAAGAGGTTCCCACTGCTTTTTCGAGTCTGTATCGTTAATTGCTGCAATTGAAAACTGAAATTCCAAAAATTCAAAAAAAAAATCTTGAGAAACTAGAAACGCAGAATTTCCATTGTCGGGAGAAAAAAACTGAAGAAAACGAATGGTGAAACCAGAAAAGTATACCATTGTTCCTTTGTTCAGTGTTTTGGGGTTTCTACTTCTTCTTTCTTCTTCGAAGGTTAGGGATTTAGGCGGGGGTTCTGGGATTTGGTTTGGTCGTTTACTTTTCCGTCACTACTCTGTTAACTCTCCCTGTTTGGGGGAGTTCCCTCTTCTGCTGCTCGCATCTTCTGCAACTCTCTTTTTCACGGCTTTTTATTTTTTATTTTTGCCCTTTGCCAATTTAGCTCCAAAATTTATAATGGCAATTTCACTGCCTTTTTTAAGGTAAAATATTGTAAACCCCCATCAACTATCTCCCTATCCCACTTTGCACCCCTATTGTTACAAAAGCTACAACATCAATCCCCCTCATTAGTTTTAAAATTGATTCAAATGCAGTCAATTGCATAACCTTTTTGCGAATTAATTTAACTAAATTAGTCCCTCGATTTGTTCTTAGAGCTAAACTAACTTAAAGTAATGTCACTCCCTTGACTCTTCTTTATGAAAGAAATAATACCAAAAAAAAAACTAAAGAGGATCTCAACTCAATGTTAGTTGTGACAAACTATACAAATTCGTAGACATTGAGAAGATATCTCAAGTGACAGTAAAAATGTTTTTATTTTTTTCAATCAAATTTTCAAAAGAGAATGCCCAAGGAAATGTTAATTAAGTTGGTTGGATTGTAGGGCCATTTATATAGCAGAGATGTAGAGGGATCTGCATTCCTACATGCTTCTATTTGCACTAGGGGTGTTTCGCGAATCGAGCCGCTCGCGAGCCGATCGCGAGCAGCTCGAATACGAGCTCGACTCGAGTTCGTCAATATCGAGCTCGAGCTAATTAAGTCGATCTCGAGCTCAAAAAACATTAAGCTCGTTGGCTCACGAGCTCAATTATATATATTTTTTTATTTTTTATTTTAATAGTAAAATTACATATATATCCCTAATATTTTATTATTTGTTAAAAAAATTATTGTTTTATTCATTTTTTTTAAAATAATTATTTTTATTTTTTAAAAATAAAATAATAATAATTATTTTTTTATATTTTTTAAGCTCGAGCTCGACTCGAATTTGACTCGAGCTCGAGCTTGATATTTCGAGCTCGTCGAGTTCGAGTTTGAGCACGAGTTCGAGCTGCACAAAATTAACTCGAGCTCGGCTCGATTAGCCAAAGCTCGACTCGAACTCGGCTCGTTTGCACCTCTAATTTGCACCCTACTTCGGTTACAATTAACATATTGACAAACTCTTAGTTCGTGCTTCAAAAAAAAAAAAGATTTAATCATTGTTTGATAACCCAATTCAATACTTAAATTTAATAGATTTATAACTTAATCAAAAATTGAACATCTTGGTTAATTAAGTGACACAGAATTTCTTAGGCAAATCTTGCTCTAAAAAATAAGTGATGAGTTATTCATTTATCACTTAATATGATATACACTCAAATGTATCATATTTAGTACTTAATAATTTAATAACTTAATAAATTCATATTTTAAATTTCAATTTCATCAAACACACCCTTAGACTCTCTTTTGTTCTTAGATTTAAGGTTCGAATCATGTGTCATATAGTTGGAGATGAGAATGATATAAAGAGGGGCGAGAAACTATTTACAACAACAATAACAATGTGGCAAACTATTCACAATCGACAATAGATTTACATTGAATTAAAAGGCAAAGACGTTAACGTGTTGCAGTTGAAATAACAAAGGGAAATCTTGGCGGGAAGGAAATATGTGCACAGACTTCCTCGCAAAGGAAAGCCCGAAGACGAGCTGGAGTCACTTGGATTGAAGGTCCAGTACAGAGCTTTAGACCAATTTTAGCAGCTGATATCATGGGGTTTCTAGGTAACAGGCCGTGGCCATCTAAAGCACCAAAAAACAATAACAAGGGAAACAAAGTGGCATCGGCACATAGTTTAGTGGGTTTATTGTATTTTACCTTTTTTTTTAATTTTCTTATTAAGATTCTATTTAATAATTAAATTTAGTATTTAAATTTATTTAAACTGTTTGATAACAAAAAATTGAATATTTGAATTAATTAAGTAATACTAAATTTTGGAGGCTAAATTTACTCTCAAAATTAAATAATAAATTTCACTTATTTTTTAATGTGACATGTACTCAAATATATTAAATTTAATACTTAACAATTTGATAAATTAATGAATTCAAGTTTCAGCCTTCAGATTTTAATTTTATCAAACGCACCCTAAAATAAATTATATTTGTTTCAAATATTTTCAAGTCACATGTCCTTTCGTGATAATAAAATTGAATAATCTTAGTTAGTAAAATTCCCTTATTTTTCGATAGTAGTAGAATGTAATTCCAGAAAGTAGCAAGTCTTCCTATTCGCTTTTCCTTATCGATGAAGTAAAAGGTCAAGGAGAACGCCAGTCCCTCTACTCGTCATATTCCCCAGCTCAAATCTGGGCCAACTCGATCCGCGTCCACCCAGCACCACCAGCAGGGCAGCTGCTCCTCCGGCCCCAAAATCAGTCCTCCTCGCACGCATTAACACACAGCGTTCTCTTTTTCTTTGGAATCCTCTGCCGCACTCCAAATCCAAGCTATTTTTCCTACAGAACTTTTGATTGCAGATCTATATACTTTACTCACTCCTTTTCCTCTGTCTCGCGCCAACTGGTAATATTGCTATCTTCTTCTTTTTTTTAATTAATCGATGTTTTTACATCTAGAGACTTGTTAGGGTTTCGAGTTCGGATCATGTTTCTTAGCAGCTTGCTTTTGTTTGGGAGAATTTTGAATTTCGATTTTAATTGTGTTGTCGAACGGTCTCCTCTAATTTGTGATTCACGCTTAATTCTTCTGGGGAGTGGTTACCCTGTCTTTTTTCCTACACGCGGTTCCTGGAGAAAGGAAAAAATCCTGACAGTTTATTTGTTGATTCAGTCCTGAATCTGGTGAATTAAGGTGACAATTATTGTGATATATGACTGAAATCTTTATCACACTATGAAAAATTTTTCAAAAAAAAAGTGAAAATTGTGGAAAGAGTTGAGGATTTGAATATCTAGATTCTGAAAGGCGTTAGATGAACCTTACTTCATCTTGGTGAATGTTTAAATACTTTACAGGTAAGTAGTGTAGTTTTATTTTTTCCTCATTTTTAATGATATCCTTTGCTTTGGGTAGTGCTCAGTAATGTAGGCGCAACTATATGTTCAGATTAAACAGAGAAGAATTTGGAGATTTATGTAACATCAAAATAACTGTTATGTGATAGAACAATTAAACAGTTAGGTTTCTTGACTGCAGACTTCTGTTTGAATTTAAATGCTTTACTGTTTGCTTTTGCCTGTTGATTTGCCTACTTGATGCTGTTTACGTTTTGATTAATAGAGGGATCATGCTAAGTTTGGATGCTGATGTAGTGAAGTAGTATTCAAAGGGTGTTAAATTTAGTGGATCTGTAAAATGAAGAATGATAGTGTTTAATGGAACGCCTTGCAGTTTTGTAGTTAATGATGCTAAAAAAAGAAGAAAAATTTTCAACCTCTCCCCCCATGATGTGCTTCTGTTTGGCAGAATTTCTAGAAAAAGAATGAGAAGGTCAAGTTCAAGGTTGAGGGGAAAAGAAGTAGGAAAATTGCAAAATGAGAATCGTTTGTCTCAATGGCGACTAGGTTAGCTTTTGTACAGTAGAACTTGCCCTTTTTTTTTTGGGGGGGGGGGATAACTCGTATGTACCAATAAATATGCATTTTACACATGGCTGCCCCTCTTGGTTTGTCAATTTAAGTTTCCTTTTTGTAGCCAAAAAGGTATTCCATGATTTTGATGTAGTTTAAGTGCTGCTTCCCTGTTTAACATATTCTTAATCTTGGAATTTTACAGAAATGTACGATAATCTTGGACAGCCTGGGGTGCCTAGACAGCCACCTAACTCACAACCAAATCCATTTGGGAGTTCCTTCTATGGTGCAGGATCTGATCTTATCAGAGGGGGATTGGGAGCTTATGGGGAGAAAATCTTAGGATCAAGTTCTGAGTATGTTCAAAGCAATGTAAGTCATCATAGTTGCTATGATTATATATTAGGATTCATTTTGGGATAAAAGCTGTACACACTTGTTAACTTCTCTAGTATAACTTGAAAAGTATAAGCCCCCAGTTTATTTTTCCTTTTATCAAGTGATGAGGCATTCAAACCTAGTCCCATCAAAGTCTGGACATTCTGGAAATTGACATACCAATGGCTAAAGTGATTGATCGGGTGAGCAAAATAAGTACCAATTTTATGACTGCTTGTAGAAGGTATACTGATGAACCATTACGCCTTTAACTAATATGAATCAGTTAATACTAAAGCTGGGATTGGTTATGAGAGTGCACCGTAGCTCTAAAGTAGTGATTGGCATTAATTCATCCTTCAGCCGCTCAAAGTTAAAGCTGATAAAAAAAATTGACCCAAGTGAGTGCAAGGTTTTTGGACCTTTGGAAAGAAGTTTAGAGAGGGCAAAATAAAAGGAAATAATAGTTTGTTGGTTCTTCGCTGCTTAGACTGCTTCATTTTATTTTTTGCCGGACAAAGAAAATAGGCAAAATAGTTGTCTTTTCCTGGGTCCCACTTCTTGTTGAGAGTGTTCTTGAACTCCAATTACATTTGTCCGCTGATACCGCATTTTTTGACATTAGGCAATGTCAATTCTTTAATTCTGTTTCTGGCTTGCGATATAACCTGTATTGAAATTTTAGTTTTTTAAATTGCTGTTTGAGCTTGAGAAAGCTTTAAATGTTTTAAAATGGTCTAATAGTTTTTGTTAGTCCATATCTATATATGTTCACAGCTGGATTGACGTTGCCTTGTGTTTGTTGAGGTATAAAATGTTTTGATCGATAATTTTTTTTTTTTTAACAACGGGCAGATTAGTAGATATTTTTCTGATCCTCAATACTATTTCCAAGTGAATGACCAATATGTGAGAAACAAATTGAAGGTTGTTCTTTTCCCCTTCCTTCACAGAGTAAGTTCCAGTTTGCTGCCCACTGCTGTGGCTTTTTTTTTTTTTTAAATTTGTTTCTTGCTTTCCTCCAGCAAATGAAAAGTCTTCTTACTTTGTTGGATTCTCCTTCAGGGTCACTGGACAAGAATCACGGAGCCAGTAGGTGGTAGGCTCTCTTACAAGCCTCCTATATATGACATTAATGCTCCAGATTTGTACATTCCATTCATGGCATTTGGAACATATGTTATTCTTGCAGGCTTATCATTGGGTCTTAATGGAAAGTAAGCTTCCTATTTTGTATCTCTCTCCTGATGATCTATCTTTAGCTAACACAATGGCTGCAAGTAGTTTGGTTAACATTTTTTTACTTCAATTAACCTTTCCTGGGGAAGAGTCCTTGGATTTGGGAACCAAATGACTGCAATCGTAGGAAGTTATTTGATCATGACATTGATTTTATTATTAAAAATTTCAAAGTAATCCAGGAAATATGTTATTTATCTTTATTTGGTGTTTGGTGCTGTATTGAAAAGTAAAGGAACGAAGGATAACAGGTTAAAATGATTTCTTAGCATTATCTGGTGGAGTATTTCACTGCTTTTGGTAAATGAGCTCCACAAATTTTAGATTGGGTTAGGTTTTGGGAAGCATCCTAAGTAGTCTGTCTTTTTTCTGATTCTCATTTTCTCTTCCTTGCTGACTTGACTTTTTTCCAATTTCTTTTTATTTGGTTCTTTTGTTGAGCAAATTGATGTTTCTTTGCAGGTTTAGGCCGGAAGCTCTAAATTGGTTGTTTGCCAAGGGATTGGTAGGATGGTTTTTGCAAGTTGCTCTACTGAAAATGTCATTGTTTTCGCTGAGTGGCGGGGAGGCTCCTTTACTTGACATTGTGGCATATGCCGGATATACATTCACGGGATTGTCTCTGGCCGTTGTGGGAAAACTTATTTGGAGCTATTCGTACTACGTTCTGATACCCTGGATATCTCTATGCATGGGAATTTTCTTGGTGAAGACAATGAAGAGAGTTCTTTTCGCAGAGGTGAGGAGTTATGATTCAAGCCGGCATCATTACCTCCTCCTCTTCATTGCCATGGCTCAGTTTCCCCTTCTCATTTGGCTTGGAAACATCAGTCTAAATTGGCTTTTTTAAGCTGTATCAAGTTGTGCTGTAGTTCGGGACAGCTCATTAGTAATGACAGTATTCCAAGTTTTGTAGTCGTATTTTAGTTGTTTAATCTCTTTGGGTGCCTTGCCAGTATTACCGTATTGAATTGTTTCTTTATGATCCATTACGTACTACTAGGAATATGCATGTCATATGCAGATGCCCGCAGGATTTTGACATACTAGCACGTTTTAGTTGGGGAGAAAGTGAAAATAGAATTTTTTGTGTTATATATGCGGATCTGTGAATCGATTGTTAAATTTTTGGATTATATATCTAAACGACGGTCAAATTCATTTGCTCAAGATAAAGAAACGCTGCCGAAATATGAGAAAAATTGTTCTTCTATTCTCTTAAATTTTCCCCTGTAAGATATTTGATAGCCCAAAATTTCCGGTTCTTGCATCGTCTGATTTGGATAAGCAGAATGAATATTTCGATCAGTCTATATGTAAATGAGTTCAGCTCTCAAAAATATAAGTACAAAATCATGCATTATGACAAAATTTTAAATTCATTTAAACAATCAAACAAATTTGAATACTATAACGTCTATAATCAATAGCACTCTCATCTATGGACACCATCAATAGGTGGACTGATGGACTGTTTGTAACAGTAGAATAAAAAATTTTCATTTCATAATTGAAGCATGCACATACATACACGAATACTTGGTTGCAATTCAGATTAGTATCAATCAGACCACACGCACACACATATATCAATGACTGACTGGAGCTTCATTCAATTTTCACAGCAGATTGATCGAATACAGTTTAATGTTAATACAATAGCCCAATGGGTTTAAGGACCTTTAAATTTTGTTTGTAATTCTGGATATCCATTCTAACTGTTATAAAGCACTAAGAGCATCCACAATGGATTACACTTTATGGAGTGTAATTCACATGCCACGTCAGCATTCCACTTTCTCCTCTTTTATTACACTTTCACTCACAATGGATTACACTCCACAAGGTGTAATAGCATGGGTCCACAATTAATCAAATATTTATTTTAATAATGCATAACTCATATCCCATAAATAAATAAAGTAATTTTTAAAACTAATTTTGTTATTTTTAAAAAATAAAGTACTAACTTTCGTTAAATTTTGTACATTTTGAATTTTTTATTTTCTAAAAATGATATTATTAATTTTTAAGTTTGAATAATATATTTTTCATCCATAATCACAAAAAATGAATTAAATGAGTGAGAGAGTAGAAGTGTGTGAGAGAATAAAAGAAATAATAGAGTAGAATATTGGGATATGTTTTAGTAAAAAGTGTTGTGTATTTATATAGAATTCTAAAAAATAATGCCGTTGGAAGCCGTTAGAATGTTAAATTCAATCGGAAGAAAATTGTGCCGTTGGAATGTTATATTACCGTTGCCATGGGAAGAAGAATCAACGGATTACACGCATCATATGTATGATGCGTGTAATCCGCATGACACGGCTCCAATGGGGAGCCGTGTCATGGAGGGGTGTAATGGGGAGCCATTACACCTCCCCATTACACCCCCATTGGAGATGCTCTAAGAGGGTCAAGATGTTCGATAAGTTTCAGCCTTAACTATGAGTGAGGAACAAACATCCCATCAACTCATAAAAACTTAACCAAGAGTCAAGACAGTTAATTATAGCAAAGTTTCTCATAAAAGCACCACGCACAATCTTTTAGGCATGAGATCACCTCTCACATAAAATATCAGATCAATAGATCACCAAAATAAAACATGTTCAAATTGAATTTTTATACTAAAATTATTTTTGAAAATTTTCAGCATACAAAACCGTTGATGAAACAGTGAGGAGAGCGATAACTATTGAACTCTTAAGGAATTCAAAATATTCTAATTTAAACAATTTCAATACTAATGAGTATTGGGGTGTTTGAACTCCCCCGTTGTGGAGGTTTGGGGTGTCGTCCCCTTTGATGTATCCCACATCGGGGTTGGGAGGGTTTGGGTTGGTAGTTATAAGTCTCCTGTGGGACCTCAAAGGATACCGGCTTTTGGGGTTCCCTCGGGGTTTAGGTTTGTAAAAATTGACGTAAGCTCTTTGGGCTTCGGAAGAAAGAGTATTGGCCTTTTTTTAAAAAAAATAAAGTACAGGTATCGCATCCATTTTAAGGTTTGTGAGTAATCATGTTTGAGTCTAGTGCGGTCCCTTGTGGAGGAAAATTTTTCAATATTGTTTTTTCCATTCTCATATGTTTCGAATTCGAGATCACATGATTAAGGGATGTGAATCCCTTCCACTTGCACCAACATCCATTGGCTAGTATTGGCCTATAAAACAATCGAGGCAATTCAATTTTTATCTCCAACATATATGCAATCTTATAATAGTCATGGAATCAATGTGAAAAGTTTGAATTTGCAGTAGCCAAATTATAAAGGTTCTCACTCCGTTATAAAGGAGTAAAAAGTGAAAGTTTCGAGTCATTTGGATAATCCACTTTCAAGTCATGAAATGTAAAGATAATCCACTTAAGTGTACCTCTATTCTCATGAGTCTACTGCTTAAGTTTCATTTATATTGTTCCATCATTATTACCAATTTTCATTGAATAATAACAACTAATAACTTGCTATTGGTGATCAAGCAACAACAAGTGATAAGTATGCATAAATGAACAAGTTAAGACAAGATATAACAAGTGCAAATCATATTCGTTTTATATCAAGTAGCCATAAGTTTCATCTACTCCCTAAATTTAGAAATTTAGCTACTCATATGATATATGACAAGAAGGTACATAGCTTCATTGCATGAATACATATTGAATCACAAGTAAAAAAATAGATAAAGAAAGCTTAGCCAAAATGATGAATAAGCTCCCAATGATATTCTATTTCTTCAACAAAATGAGTTGTACAATGAAGTTTCCAATTGTTCTCACAATTCTCTTGTTAGAAAGAACAAAAAAAGGCTCTCTCCAAACTCTCTCTAACTAAAATCTGATAATCACCACCATAATGACTAAAATCTCCCTTCTCTAATGATTCTTACACCAATAATGTTAAGAGAGTCAAAAAATTGTTAATGACAAGACATAAAGTTCCTTTTCTCTTTCCAAATGACTCTTGAGCATGTGCAGCTGAAATTCTTGTCTGAAACTGAGCTGGAAAGTAGTGTGAAAACATAACAAGTGGCAGAGCAAGTTATAGAATTTCTGAGCAGAATACGTGATCTTAGAATACGCGACCTCAGCTCGCGTATTCAAGGGTCGCGTATTGTCCTTGTTTACGTTTTCTTGCTTCTTCCTTGCTCCAGTTCATCTCTAATGCCTCATGTAAGATGTTCATCTTATTTTTCATGCATTCCACCATTGATCCTTGCAATTGATGCTCTTCTACTTTCCACATTTACTGTTGAATCAAGCGCTAAAGACTTCGAATTGGATCCATCTTGAACCAACGTTGAGAGTTCAGTCAATTCCTACAAATATAACCAACTTTTGCACATTAAGTAACTCAAATAAAATTCACAAAATTTATAAGCTTAAGGAGCAAGTTACATCTTAAATCATCCTAATTTGTACCAAAAATACACACAAAATGTTACTAATAACTATGTATAACATGCACTTATCAAATTTTTCTACACTTAAATCATTACTTGTTCTCAAATAATAAGAAAATTTTACTCAACAATGGTTTAAGAAGTGAAACAAATCAAGTGAATCCGAAATTCAAGTTTTACTCAATTTAGCAAACTTTCATTATGCAACCATTCATATCGCCTATAATACTCATCATATCATGTAAAAGAGAGACAATTATACCTGAAATTCAACCAAACAAATTCAAACTCTCTATCTCACCCAATTTCACAAATAAGTAACCTATATAGTCACCTTAGAGTTTCTTCCTTCAAATTGAAGTTAAACCTTTACGAACCTCTAGACGGGAGTGTTCACTTTCTTTTTCCCTTTATTTACTCTTAATTTGTGAAAATGTCTTTTGACGCGAAAATCGATATTTTTAGATGAAGATTTCCGTTTACTCGAAACTTTCACTTATTACTCCTTTATAACAGTGAGAGGTAACACCGAAAATGTAATCAATAGCCAAATTTTGAATTAGCAGTAGCCAAATATCACATTCATAATCAATTTAAATAAACCTTATCTGTTGAATAGGTGCTATACAAGAAGTGTACTTGGAACAACCTTGAAGAAATTTAGAATAGTAAACGACCATTTATTGGCCATCTCAGAGTGTTTGGCTGGACCATTTATTCTCATATTCGTAATCCGTTGAGAAAGAAACTTCATGAACAAGGATGTAATGAATGTGATATTATACATCCGCATGATAAGGTACGTATAATTTATGCTTACTAACATGTGCCCAAGATATTTATTAGAAATTTCTCTCTTAATTCTCTCTTAATCGTGTAAAGAATAAGTTGAGTCGATAGGGTTGATGATCGATTTAAATAAACCTTAAATTCGTCTCACAAGTTTATTTGATTCTATTTTTATGCCTTCAAATTTAATTATACACATAATAACTCCCACTAAAAGGTCAAGTACTAAATTGCAATTAAACTTTTGGGGCCAATACTGTATTCTATCATCCTTACGAAAAAATTCACCAATAACCAAGATGCATTAATAATTTTGAAATGGTCATTAGCAGCAAATCATCTCCTATAAGACACAAAACAAGACGAGTCACAAATTTCTGTTTAGCAGATTAATCAAGAACGAGTATGCGTATATGCACAAATCCAACTTTATAACTAACCATAGCAGATGATGGCCTAAGTATTTACTAGAGGATTATTTATTCCATGTCGCAAAATGACCAAAAGCAAAAGTTCAACACGTGGTTTGATTGTTTGAATTTCCCCACCCCCTCCCCCAAAACACATGCAAATATATATATATATATATATATATATATATATATATATATATATATATATGAATAAAAAAGTCTCAATTGGGTCTTTTTAATTGAGAGATGATGTCCAACAATTACATATGCTGGGAGAATTTCTCGAAATAATGTTAAAACAAAAAATCATCACAAACGTGGTGTTAGTTGAGGGGTGTTTCTGGTTGAAGGGTCGCCGCAAATAGGAAGTGAGGCTTCATAAAAAAAATTGTTTTAATTTTCACTTTTTTTTTGCCAACGAAGTTAATGGAGCGGTTTTTTTTTTTTGGCAAAAGCTTCGGCCTCTCATGAAATGACGGGCGAAGAATATTATATTAAAAAGGAATCGCCGCAAAGCTCATGTGCGGCGATTCCTTTGTTTATTTTTTCCCGTAAAATCCTAACCCTCACTCTAAAATCCTAATTCCTAAAATCTAACACTAAAACCCTAATATGTAAACCCAAACCATGGAAGCCTAAAATTTAATTTACCCACATTATTCTCAAAATAATGTTAAAATCAATTATCCAATTTGCGGTAAAAATTGGGCGAATTTCTCGAAATAATGTTAAAACAAAAAATTATTACAAAAGTAGTGTTTTGTAGGGAGTTTGTCTATCATAAGGGTCGCCACAAGTTACAATATCGACTTGTCCGATTTATTTTTTCATTTTTTTTCCACAGCTTAAGAATTTTTGAAGTTAAGATTTTCGGTTGCATTTTTTTTATTTTAGCCAAAAATGAACCGTTGATTAACATATGATCAAGGGTTGTGATTTGAAGGAGCAAGAAAAAAATGTTTTTTAAATCTTAGATTAACATATGCTGCGTCCACATTGTATGAAATGATGGGGTTGTTTTACCCCTTCGAACCTTAGATAACTAGTTTATAACCAATAAATTCATTATAGTAATTTCAATCTTAATAATTTATCATCCAACATCGTTTTATACTCTTTTTTTTATATGGCCCTTTGGCAAATACTCTAGAACAAAAAAGGATAAATTACCAATAACTGCCATGTGTCTCTTTTTTCCATCTAATCCTTTTAAAGTTTTAAAATATCAGCATAATTTTTTTGTAGTTATGTGTAAAATGAAAAATTTAACGAAAAGCAAACCGCATAACATCATTGATTGAAATATTAATATTATACTTACTTTAGGGGTCTAACCACTTTGCATGAATCATAAAAGGATTATTTAAGTATATGCAAAACCCTAGGGAGGGATTAAGTGAATAAAATGAATATTATAATTTCGTATGAGTATAGTTAGAGTTCGTCTAGATCAATCTGTTCTAGTCGATGTACATTTTATCGATTTTTTACTTTATATAAAATCATTTACTTTACTATTTGATTAAAGTCGTTTACACTCTGTTATCTATGGACACCATGAGTTGCAATAGCTGAATTGTTCTATAATCAATAGGTTAACTGTTGTATAATTTTAACAATGTTGAACTTGACATTAGGGCGTTTAAGTCGCCGTGATTAAAATCATTTGGGCAAAAAGTCCCGGTGACCCTCAAACTATTAGCCGGATAAAGTTTTGGCCCTCAAACAATTAAAAGTAAAGTTTTGGCCCCCGATCTATCCAAAGTATAAATTATTAGACCTTCTGTCAAATTCAGCAGTTAATAATGACAGAATCTACGACCACGTGAAAAACACGCCGAAATACGAATGACATTTTTGTCCATAAAGAGCTGTCATCCACTTGGTGAAATTGGACTTCTTCCTGAACTTGAACAAAAAAAAACTCAATTGCAACCAAAGAAGTTGCTGAACTGGAAGCATGCGAGAAACCAACATTCGCTTTTTAGAACTAGAGCCTGCACATCAAAATTCCAAAAAAAAAAAAACTAGAGCTTGGCAAGTTTTTCCAACCTCCCAAAAAAAAAAAGCCAATAAAGCTATGGTTCCACCAGGTCAAGACACAAATAAAGACGCTTTAAACATGGATGCCTGCAATCTTTCACTTTCAGTTGCCGGACCCAGATCGTGAAAGCCCTTTTGGACGATATGATATACTACTACTCTAATTCTTTGGTCCTCTCGCCGAAAAACGAAGTTGCTGAGGAACCGTGATGAGGAGGGCGAATAGCAGAGGAAGATGATGCACTAGTAATGCCACCACCAAAGTCAGATCTAAATGAAGGAGACGAAGAAGAAGAAGAAGACGGGAAAATAGCAATAGAATGAGGAAGAAACAAGCTTGCCAAGCTTCTCTTGAGCAGATCCCACTTGGGCTGCTGTTCTTGAAGACAAAAGGCACAGATCTCACCTGGGGTGCTGTTCTTGTAAGGGTGGTCGGTGCATTTACGAGTGAAAAAATTTTTCGCTCCATTTTACAGAGTGGAACACAGTAGGACAAAAATGCCCTTCGTATTTCGGCGTGCATCTCACGTGGTCATAATTTCCGTTAGTATTAACTGCTGAATTTAACAGAAGATCTAATATTTTGTGCTTTGAATAGATTAGGAGCCAAAAATTTACTTTTAATTGTTTAAGGGTCAAAACTTCATTCGGCTAATAGTTTGAGGGCCAGTGGGACTTTTTGCCCAAATCATTTGCATCCTTATCTATGGAGACCAAGAGTACGTGGGCGGTAATCAATAGGTGGACTGTAATCAGCAGATGGACTGTTTTGTAATTTTATTTGGCTTCTTAAAGGAGAATTTTGTCCTTGCGCTAATTTTCCTTCCACCGCCCAGAACTGCCTGTAATCTCCGCTGGAGAGAAGCAGCGGCAAACTCCAAATCAAGCTGCAGCAAACCCTTATTCTCTTCTCAAATACTCACACTTAACTCGAGATCTTTGTCATATTTGCTAGGATGTGTTGGACTCAGTGGCACTAGGGTTACTCCACCAAGCTTTCTGGTATGCATTGAAATACAAAGTTCTTTTCCTTGTTCAAAGACATTTGCAAATGCCAAATTGAAATCACTTGATTTATTTTAAGATATCTCTTATAATGCTTATGACAGTTTACTCCTATCTAATTATTGTAATTTGTCTGTTTACTCCTATTAAAACCGCTTGTCTATATCTCAGGAAAGAGTTTAATAGAAGCTGTCTTTTGAGTGTGTATTGGATTTGATCTTTATACTGATGGGTCGAATTATATCTAGCTAAGCATACACTTCCACTCTTATTACGAAGCTTAATAACTTTATCAGTCTTTCCATTAGCATTTAGTGCCTTTGTAAGGCCCTTTGGGCATGATTCTGCTTCTTGGATTATGAACTTTTGTTAGTAGACTCGATCACTTTGTTTTAATAATGACGCTCCAGAATTTGCTTTCAGTTTCACTAGTCAGAAAGTGGAAGGGGAAATATTAATTTCTTTAATCTTCACTTAATGGCACTTTGCTGATGGCTAAATTCACCGCCATCCAAAAGTGTTTTTAGGGTCAAGCTTAGATATGAGCTGAAGACATGTCATGGATAGAATTGTAAATACGGATTTACGTATAATCTAGCTTTGTTGGAAGTTGGAACAAACAGTTTCGGGGGTACTTCATGAGGTTTTTGTGATGCACAAAAGAAACGAATGAATTTAAAGCATTTTAGTGTATGATGAGTGGGAAACTATTTTTGTGGCTCATTTTAAAACCATTTAGAGTATGACAAGTTAAAAACTGTTTGTGGCTCATTCTTTAAATGATTACAGATCCATCTTTTTCTTGTTGGTAAAGGTAATTTTAATGCAAGAAGAATTGTCTCATATTTTTCTTGTTGGTAAAAGGTAAGTTTGATGGATATGGTTATGATTGTTTTTAATGATATGAGTAAGGTAACCATCTGGCTCAAAATTGGTGGCTATCCCTGTTAAATGACCACACGCTTTTCTTGATTTGTTTTTTTCTGCAGTATGATCCATGCTTAACTCTTAAATGCTTCTGTTAGAGAGTTAACAGCCTTAATGGATCTTACTCAAGAGGTTGCTTTGCTGCTTCATTTCTTTTACCAGTTTTACTACTTATTTGCTTGGTTACCTTAGCAAGTCCGTTCTGGTTTTAAAGATGATGACAATTGAAAAGTTATCAATCAAGAAATTGACGGTATTTCTCTATATTGTTTGCATGGAGCTTTCCTTTAGTAATATTGTTTGTGAAAGCATCGAATTTTTGTTTATTCATATCTTTTTTATGTGATAATTTATTTAGCAGGTTTTACCATTTTGCTTCATTAATGTAAAATTTTGCTTTTGTTTTTCTGTTTCTTGAATTCAGTGCAAAGCTTATGTATATAAAATTTACAGTTGGTTTTTTTAGCTAGGTAAGTTAAGTATTGACTGTTTGTAATTTTACTATTCATTTTTGTTTGTTTGTTCTTGCTGCTTTGATTGTAATTGTGATTCACATTTGGCATCAGTTGAAGATACTGCTTAACATAATGCATCAAGTGTTTCTTTTTTGCCAAATAAGAAAAGATCCAGATAGGTTTTTGTTTCTTATCTTTTTAAAATGTTGGAAGAACTTTTGATAATTACTGAATTTATAGATTGATGATAATAGTTTACAACTAGCAAGTAAAAGTACATACATACGAAATACCAATGCTTCCATTAAAGTAAATGAGTGGGTAATGATCTCATTAAAGAAATGCTAACAATTAATAATACTTGAGACCTGGGCAGCCTCACGCATCCCATTCAAGTGGTATACCCGTAAAACTTCACCAGTCTCCATTTCCCTGAGTTCTACTACAGTTTAATTGTTCACAAGTTTCTAACTCTTTCTACAATCTAACATTACTTTTAGCAGGTGATCAAAACGTCTCCGCTGGTACATTTATATATTTAAATTTTTCCTGAGAGGGTACTGTAGGAACATCCTTTTTGTTTGTAATGGCTACTAAATGTTTGACAGAATGCCCAATTGAAGTATTGCTTCAACTGCATTCTTTCAGTATATTGCTAACCTGGGTTTTGTTGCAAGAATGATTTACATTGTTAGAACTAGTTCATCAGTAAGGTTACCCAAGAGAATATTAATGGTTCTTTGTTAAGAATGTAGAATTAGTTAACTAAATCTGTTAATCCATACCGCTATTAGCGTTCTTCAATTTCATTGGTATGACTGAAAGTTGATGTTTATGGCTTTTTCAAGTTAAAACTTCGAGGCCAGGCAGATTTTCATCGCTTCAAAATGAGTTGTCCATCAAGCCTACAGCATTTTTGCCTTTTTCTGCTCATTCTTGCTGTCCCAGCATTCAGTCAGAGCAGTGTGTAAGTCATTTCATGCTTTGTTTTGAGATTGAAAAAGATATTCAGTGCAAATAAGAGCTCATGTTTTTAGTCTTCCTTTGTGCTTGGATCACATGCTGTTGGAGTGAGATAGCTGGATAGGCCTTCACTAAGTGGAGATTATTTGGTTTAAATTACAAGGATGTAGACATCTGTTGATTTACTGTTCCTTTTTGTTGACAAATTTTGCAACGTTAGCTTCTGCTGTGCCGATGTGTCACTAGCAAATTGGACGTTACTTGACTGCTTTTGAATTGATGATGTAGGGCCAACACAAAGGTGTTGCATGTTGGCAAGGAGCTACTGAAGGAAACTCTACCACTACAAAGTGGCTCCTGCTTATATCAACTGCAAGGGCTAAGATCAAATATGTGGTATGAAGTGAAGATATCATATCCCGCTTCTGTATGTAAATTTGTATTTTAATTTTGCAATGGTGAGTTTGGACTTTCTGGGTCAAAACTTGTCCAACTGCCAGTGAATGAATTGCAGATACCGGCTAGTTTCTCTTTACAACTTAAAAACGCAAGTTCTGATCCGGAGCTGAACTTTGGAAGGAAATTGCTGAATACAGAGAAGTTAATTTTCAAAACTGACAAGCTGGAATCGCTGGATGACCAGGTCCTTATTATGTCTCTCGAACAACCAAATTTTTTAGTGCTTTTCTTAAGGTCAAGATTCTAAATCTTCAGGTTCTGTTCAGGGTGGATTATATGTTTTAGTGAGTGTGATGCCTGAGGGAGTTGTTGCCATACCAGGAGCAAAAGAGAGAAAGTACATCATATTTAATATAGGTACTCGAGAGTTTGGATTCCTTCCTATGTGGTCTTGTGTATATGAATAAATCTGATGCTGTGCATGTCACAATTTCTCTACCATCTTCTGTTTGGCTGTTTAAGTGTTCTAATTTCTGATCTAGGTGAAGCTTTATGCATTTCAAAGCTTTTATAGATGTAAAACATCTCTATTTTTTATTGTTTTTCCCTGCTGAGCAGTCTCTTTTCCCAAAAAAGAGAAAAAATTAATCAATTTTAGAGGTTCAGTGTGAAGTGCAGTTGAAGCAACTACCAAACTGGTGATTTTCGTAGGCAAAAATGTGAGCAAGGAAACATTTGACTACAGAGCAACTTGAGACACCTGCAGCAATTCCTATCATTTTGTGACTCAGCAATACTAGATGAAACTTTGATTTCAGTAGGGTCTTAAAACCTTAAGTCTCATTTCTACTCTGATGCCCGCCCCCATTTCCTCTTGTTCAATGTTATAACCTCGCTTTTGTACTACGCTAAAGCTGTAATTCCTTCGTGCTGTGATCCTTTATCCTAATCTTTTATCTTACATAACATGTATGGACAGCATTTGATTATATTCACTGAATTCAATTTTAATTGTCCACAAACCTTTCTTCTGAGACGTTCTTTTAGCCTTTGTAATCCTTAAAACTTGGGCAGTTTATTTTTGGACTTGTTAATATTTTTTAAAAAATTTTTAATTTTCCTTTTGGCTTTTCTGCTTTTCTGCTGCTTTGCTGTTCATCTTCCATTTGGCTCCTCATATGCATCTATTTCTTGTATCTTTTACTTATCAGTTATAACTGCATCTCAGAGTCCATCGTGCATTGCAAAATTCTGATCCTTTTGATTGTTTACATGGCAGTTTGTGATGAACTATTTTTTGGCATTCCTCACAAGGCCTGGTATGTGGCGATATTGGTATTGCTTTGCTTGGTTATTGCATTCCTGATCCCATCTTTTCTCCCACCATACCTTCTATTGAAGAATCAAGAGTCACGTGGAGCTAAAGATTCATAGCTGCATTTTCTGCCACAAAATGGGAACAATGATGTTATGAGTTCAGACTTGAAATGTTGCAGCTTATTGCTGGAGGATTTTCTAAATGAGATTAACGTGTGCCTCTGAACAAGATGGTCCTTATCTTTCGAGGAAAATGTGATTGATATGCATATGAATGTCTACTTTGTGTTTGTTCTGAACAAAGTTTGTAATCTTACAATAAGCAGTGGGGTGTCAAGCTGGAGGATACATTTTTGATTAAGTTGATAGGCGCAGATTGCAGAATAGGTTCGTGTGAGTTTTGGGATAGGAAATGATCTCCTTTTGCAGTCCCTTGTCTTTAATCTCATAAGATGACTAAATCTTGGGCAATAACTGGGAACTGCTTTATCTTATGGTTCGACTTTAAACCAGCAATGACTGTTACTGCATCCATCAAACGTTCTGCTTCTTTACCTGTTAAGCACTTTAACTATTTAACATCCAACTGTAGTTATGCGACTCTACCTCAACTAGGGGTGTGCATCGAATTCGAATTCGGTAATTCGGAAGTTTGAATTCGGAATTTTTCGAAATTTTGGTACCTGGTAATTCGACCGAATTCGATTTCGAATTCACCAATTCCGAATTCGAATTCGTACCGAATTCGAATTCGTACCGAATTCAATTCGGAATTCGGTAAATTCCGATTTCACCGATTTCACCGAATTCGAAAAAATTTATATATTATTATATAATATAAAATTTATAAAATTATATAAAATTATATAAATTTTATAAATTTTATATTATATTATATTATATTATATAAATTTTATATAATATTATATAGTATAAATTTTATATTACATGTATAAAAAATATATTTATATATTAAAAACGAATTTGAAATCGAAATCGGAATTCGAATTCCGATTTGAAAAACTCCATTATCGAATTCGAACCAAATTCAAAATATATGAATTCGGAAAATCCGAATTCGATTTCGATTTCCGATTTACCGATTTCGAAAATTCCGAATTCAATTCGAATTCGGTCGGTAAATCGGAATTTTTCGATTTTGCACACCCCTAACCTCAACACAACATGGATCACACCACCATAATAGCACAAAGTTTTAGGGGATAATTTCATAAACTTCCCTTGAGATATCTGACAATTTCGTTAAATTCCTTTGAGATTTTAAAAATTACACATACTTCTTTTGATTTGACACTTTTGATGGTCAAATTGTAGACTTGGTCAAAAATTTAAATGAATACCTCAAAATAGTCTTATCTTATAAAGTTCAATTACTTTCTAAAGCAATAATAACACATTTCACACAAATATAAGAAAAAATTGTCAAGTTGTCAATACCAAATTTATTGTTTGATAAGCAATTGTCTACCAATTATGACAAAATAAACTTTGTGGATTTTTTAATTGATGAAATTATCATAGTTTAATAGTAATTTTGGGCCCTTTTTTTTTAGTTAGCGCTGCTTTTGATATAAAACAAAAAAGATTGACAAATAAAAAATTGGATCACATTAAAAGATCTCAAAAAAAAAAGTCATTCATTTAACAATTATGGTTAACGTTTATAATCCTATAATTTTACTGGCAAAAAAAATATTCAAAAAGGAGGAATAAAAAGAGAAAATGAAAAGAAAACTAATTATAAATCTCACTCTTCATATATGCAAATTCAACAAGGGAGTTTTATTAAAATATTAAGGCTAATATTATCATTTTAAGTGGATAAGGGAGGCAAATATAATTTTAAAATCACGAGGGAACTCGGTGAAATTTTTAAAAACCTTAGGGAAGGTTTCTGAAATTATCCCAAGTTTCAGATACCCTGACTCGCCACACCGCCCAAGGCGATGATCATCCTTGGAATTTGCCATGTGTCAGCTGGTCCCAAATCATCATGGGTTTATATAGTAGTGCCACTGGAAACTCCATCCTGCGTGTGTGATACACCCGAGGAAAGAGAGCTCCTGATTTCCTTTCAGGCATAGCTTCCTCCAAAGGCAACAACAATCAATCATGTCTGATCAGCAAAAGCCCACAGATCAGCAAGATCCCACATCCCAGAGGCTCCCTGAACCAACTCAAACATCAAAGCAAGTCGTTAGGCTGATAACAGCAACAACTATAGGTGCTGCGTTGCTTGGATTATCTGCATTGATCTTAACCGGGACGGTGCTGGCCCTGATCCTGGCCACCCCAGTTCTGGTTATTTTTAGCCCAATTCTTGTCCCAGCTGCTGCATTGCTTTTCTTATTCACTGTGGGATTCTTGTTTTCTGGTGGCTGTTGTGTGGCTGCAATAGCTGCTCTGACATGGATATACAAGTGTGTGGCTAGAAATAATTCTCCTCGCTCGGACCAGCTTCAGCTTGATCATGGCAGGATGAAGATTGCAAGCCCAGCTACCGACAATGCTGAAGGCTGAAAACTATAGCCAAGAAGTGTCATAAATAGATCAATGTGGAGGTTCTAGTTATGCAATGCATGTGTTGGTTGGTCAGATTTTGCCTGTATCGTATGACGGTGCAGGTTTTGCTTCCAAAATCTTCCATCCATCCCAAATAAGCAGAGTGTGGGTTGTTGCTAGTCATTCAATCTTGCATTTTTATGGTATTATGTTGTGTTCTGATCTATCTTAACTTTGAAATTAGGCCATGCCCAGGGGCCATGTGGTTTGTGATTGTGTGACCCGTGGTGTTTTCGTCCATCACGGCATAATAATTCTGCTGGAATTGGTGATCCAGGAGCAACCCCTTGTGTTGATTCTACTGATGCTATTTAAACACAACACTGATGCAAAGTTTTGAAACTCAAACCGTTAATGGAATCGTTAATGGAATCGATGAGGTGTTTGGATAACTGTTTAATCGATTGGGCTAGTTCAACTTCGATTCAATTAATTTTTTAAAAATAAATTATATATATATGCATAGAATTTCAAATAAATAAATTTCATCTTAATTATATTTATCAAAAAAATCTTAAATCCTACCTAAAAGCACCACAATATTTTGAAATAAAACAAAATTCATGTTGTTGGGAATTAAACATTGTGAGATTAAGCTTTAAATCATGTCTTTGGGAATTAAAAATTGCAACTTTATTAAATGAAAAAAAAATGAAACATAAGAAACTAGAAAATAGAGAAATGAATACTTGATACGAGACAAAAGGTAAAAAGAATGTGAGTGATTGAGGCACTTTGTAATTAGTCTATAGGATTAAAGAGAATTTTTTTCTTTGTTTTTCAGTTTAACAGAAAAAAATAAACTGTTACTAGTTCAATGGTTCATTTCGATTCGCACGGTTTTCACCGGATCTTAAATCCAATTAACCCAAAATATGAATCAAACCGCGAACATGATTAATATGCAGTCAAATCAGTCCAACCCGGGTTTCAAAACAATGCATGGAGGGTATCCTATTGATGTCTACAAAGAAAATTGTAGTTTTGATACCAAATGTTTGAGGTACAGTTGATTTTAGTCCTTAAAATTTGAACAAAAGCAAATCTAGTTCTAAATGTTTCAATTTTTAAGCATATTTAGTCTAATTAATTGATTTTGGTAAATTTTTACTAAAATTCGGTCACATAAATAGCACATGTCAATGGTTAAATTATGAAAAAAAAATAGAAAAGAAAGGAAAAAATGTTTGTAACCCATAATCTGTAATTAAATGACACTAATTTTGCACATGCACAGAAGTCATGTCGCTAAAGAGTAAACACTAATTACTCAGCTTGCAACTAATTAGTGTCCTTTGATTACAAATTATGGCCAACAATTTTTTTTTCTTTTTTCTAATTTTTTTCAAAATTTAGCCATTGGTACTTGCTACTGATCGAATTCCAGTAATAATTTGTCAAAACCAGTCAATTGGATTAAATGTATTTAGAAATTGAAATACGAAAAACTTATATTTGCTTTTGTCCAAACTTTAAAAATAGGGAAAATCGTTCTAAACGTTCATCACATTTTACAAGATGACTTTTTTCATCCCTCACTTTTAAAAGTATAATTTTACGTTCCTTACAAATTCACATTGATCAAATTTGGTCTCTACCTAGGTTTCTGACTTGTTTTTTGCTGGAATCCACCACGTGACTTGCATGTAGGGCAAAATTGTCAAATTCAATTTTTACGTAATTTGATTCATAGTCCCTCATATTTCACAAAATGAATTTTTTCGTCCCTAACATTTTACAAAATGAATTGTTTCGTTCCTCACATTTCAAAAAATGAATTTTCCATCCCTCACATTTTTCAAAATGAATTTTTTCATCCCTCATTGATCATGTGTATGAATAGCTTTTTTTCTATAAACCCCCGTATATGTCGATTTGATTTTACCTGAACAATATGAATAACATGTAATTTATCTCTATTGGATTTCATCTAAACATGCTAATCATAGTTATACACATGCTATTCAATAGATATATATATGGGTTTAAAACTAATAATTTTGTTTGAAACCGATATCTATATTTATATGATTTCATCATTTGAACCTATTTAATATTTGTGATATTTCTCTTTTGGTAATAATTTATTTATTGAATTGTATAATAAGGTCATCTAATTAATGGGTCCTAACTCGAATTCTATAATTGTACTAACAAATTTCAGTTTAAATATGAAATTTCTACTCGACACTTTTAAGACCAACAGTTGAATTACTTGCCTTATGATTGTCTTAAAATTTGAAAATGCCAATCACTTATTTCTTTTTGTTCATACTTTTCTTTTGTTTATTTTTTCTGTCCAAATTTAATTCGATATAAACACTCGATAATATTTAGGATTAAATGTCTTCTTTATTTTCAAATTTCGAGTAAAAGAAAATGAATATAAGTGAAAAACTAATAATTTTTTTAAACCCATATATATATTTATTTGATTTCACTTAAGCAGTACGAATAGTATGTAATATATCTCTATTTGATTTCACATGCTATTCGTACTATTTAGGTGAAATCAAATAGATATATACATAAATTTAAAAAAAATTATTCACACACATGATCAATAAAAGATGAAAAAATTCATTTTAAAAAATGTGAATGATGAAAAAAGTTTATTTTGTGAAATGTAAGGGACGAAAAAATGTGTTTTATGAAATGTGAGGGATTATAAATCGAATTATATAAAATTTGATTTGACAATTTTGCCCTTAAAATATGATCACGTGCAAGGCACGTGGTAAATTCCGACAAAAAATTAGTCGGAAACCTAAGTAGGAACCAAATTTGACCAATGTGAATATGTAAGGGACGTAAAATTATATTTTTAAAAATGAGTGACGAAAAAAGTTATTTTGGAAAATGTGAGGGATGTTTTGAACGATTTTCCCTTAAAAATAATACCCTCAATATTTGATACCAAAATGCAATTTTCTCAATGTCTAAATCCTCAACGGGAAAATGAATACAGCGTCTTCTCAAGTGTTGAAGTTTTGCCAAATTGATATCTAGTCTTATTCCTATGCTTTTGAGGAGTGTATGAGTGCCAAAAAAAAAAAAAAAACTAATAGATATACACTACTGTCTTCTCAACTCTCAAGTGTTGAAGCTTTGCCACATTAATCTTTAGTCTTATTATATTTTTTGCACCATTAAAATCTTTACATTAGAAGAAACAAATGACACCAAAAAGATAAGATATGGCAGCCCAAAAAGTCACACCATTTTTTTGTCAAGGAAATCAAGAGAGAACATGGATTTATTCGAATAGAAGATTATTTAGAAAAAAAAAATAGAATTATACTGTAAGACTTTTTTTGTTTAATGTATTTGAAATTAAAAAAAAAGATTGAAAATATAAAGAAATAATTATAAAATATATTCAATGATGAAACGAAAAGCTATTTTGGACAAACTGACCAATTTAAAGAAACTAATTATTATTTGAATTCATTTTATCATTAGTATGGCCTTAAGAAAATCAATTCATTAGAAAAAGGGGAAAAAAAGAAACAAATGAAATTAGAGCAAATAAAATGCGTTGGGAGTTGAGACCCGCAAACTGCCAAAGTCAATAATGAACCGAGACGCTCCCCGGCTCCTTCCCTAATAAAAACAAAATCTAAAACTCAAAGCTGAAAACAAGAAAAACAAAAAGAAATTAGAAAAAAAAAGGGGATAGTCATTAGCCACGTGCTATCAACGTAGATATGACCGTTGGAGATCTCTCCAGATTCAAAAATAAAATTCATCCACAATTGATTTCTCCTGAATTCGTCCGCCTCCGCCCCTTTCTTTCTCTCTCTTTTCTTTCCAATCTCTGCAATTTTTTCCATTCTTTTCGCTTCCTCTCTCTCATATGGCGATCGCCACTGAGGCTCAGCAAGAGCACAAGGTAAAAATTTTTTCTTTTTGTCTAAAAAGAATTGAGAATCAGTAAACAGCAAATTTTTTTTTTGGTTCCTTCTTGGAAATCTGAATCCGCATTTGGGAATTTTTGCACGAGATTTGTGAATGTGTTATTTTTTGCTTTTATAAGGGCTCATGAAGTTAGGGATTTGGTTGTAGGATATTCTTGGACTAATTTGGTGCTTTGGTTATGGTATGAACAAAGGTTTATTGATTGTATCGCCTAAACCTAGGTTTAGTTCAAACAGCTTCGGAAGCAAATTTCTCTCTCTCTCTTTTTATTTTTTCCATTTTTCGTAAACATTTTTGTAGTTCCAGTCTCCTATTATTTTCATGTGGATTTCTAGGTGTTCTTTAATTCCTGTTCGTGTATGTATTTGATGAAAATGCAAGGTCCGTCGAATAAAAAAAATGGATCTTGATTTCTCTTTTTTTTTTTGGGGAATTTAAACTACTGTAGCTCTGTGGAAATTAGGGTTCATTGGCGATCGACTTGAAATTAGAACATTACGATGACGTTCAAGGCAAAGAGAATGTGTTTACCAAATTGGATTCTTTTGGGGGTTTCAATGTCCTTTTCGCTGGTTAGTTTTTGAAGTTTTTTGTTTTTTGTTTTTTTTTTGGTAGGGTTCTTCAGAGGGATCGACAGCAGTGGAGAAAAAGAGGTGGACTTTGAATGACTTCGACATTGGGAAGCCTCTAGGCAGAGGAAAGTTTGGTCATGTATATCTTGCTAGGGAAAAGAGGGTGAGTTGCTGATGCTTTCGGTTTTATTTAAACATGGGTAACTTACTGATCTTTATTAGAGAACGCATAAAGTTGCATTTCAGATGCTTTAACCTTTAATAAGTTGTTACATGTCTGAGTCAGTATCGGATTAGCTGTGCTTCTGTTTTTGCACCATAATTATGTTTTGTCCTGCTGTCATTCGTATATTTTATTGATGACAAGGGGAAAAGAGGAAAACAAATGGCTTCTGGGTGTGTTCGTTTGAGTATCTAGAATCCATTACAGTTTAATATCATAACCCTCTTTTTCTTTTTCTTTTTTCCTGGAATTCAAACAGAGCAATCATATTGTGGCACTGAAGGTACTATTCAAAAGCCAGCTGAAACAATCTCAAGTTGAACACCAGCTCCGCCGTGAAGTTGAAATACAGAGTCACCTTCGGCATCCCAATATTCTAAGACTATATGGCTACTTCTATGATCAGGTACAATTCACTCTTGAGAACATTTTGTTTCAGGTGGAAATTGAACAGAAGGTTAATTTGTTTAAGAACTATTGCAGAAACGAGTTTATTTGATTCTGGAGTATGCTGCTAAGGGTGAGCTCTACAAGGAGTTGCAGAAATGTAAATATTTCAGTGAAAGGCGGGCAGCTACTGTGAGTCCGTCTTTTATGTTTCTATTATCAGCAGGGATTTTCAAGTTTGAAATTCATCTTAGACCTTTTTCTCCTTTGTTTTGGTTTCCAATCAAATTGAGTTTTACAGTCCATTTTTTAAGTTTTATTCTGTTCTGTTTTAAATCTTGTACTGAATAAATACTTTGGTTTCTTGTGGAAAATGAACCAGTATGTTGCATCGCTTGCTCGGGCCCTCATCTATTGTCATGGAAAGCATGTAATTCATCGAGATATTAAACCAGAGAACCTTCTGGTTGGCGCACAGGTGAATACTCAAACCTTGTCCTATTAGTCTTCCATCTGATGATGAATTGGTGGAATCTCTGTTTATACAATTATCATCTGAATCTGCCAGGGTGAACTCAAGATAGCAGATTTTGGTTGGTCAGTGCACACGTTCAATCGCCGGCGTACCATGTGTGGCACTTTAGATTATCTACCACCTGAGATGGGTATGTCAGTTTCAATTTCATCATGGATATAACTGTATGATAATGTTGTGTTGCTGATACTTTAGACATTCATATTCTATAGATCCTTGTCAACACTTTTGAGTTCCTTAACTATTATAGGATTAAATACTCTGAACACCTAGTATACCTCCATGTAATGATTAAATAATTCTACATTCTTTATCACCTGTGACAGGTATATCAATTTCATTTTCACCACTGATGTAATTGTACTGGACTCTTGCACGTCGCTGATCTTTTACACACTGATATTTTACAGATCCTTGTTAACATTTTGGTTACCTAACTGGGTTGTATGATAAGATAGGAAAGTGGATAGTCTGAAATGCTTCTAGAGAAGAATACCTCGTAATGGATTAGATTATCCAGTATGGTTTTAGTTGTTTTAACTTTTAATTAAAAAATTGACTGTATTGCATCCATAATTATACAGTGGAAAGTGTGGAGCATGACGCAAATGTGGATATCTGGAGCCTTGGTGTCCTATGCTATGAGTTTCTGTATGGGGTTCCTCCTTTTGAAGCAAAGGAACATTCTGATACTTATAGAAGGTAAATTGATCTTCAAAAAAGGATATTTGATGTTAATCTTTTAGGAGGTTGTTGTCTTTATATTCTTTAAGAAACTGAGAAAGACACTACAATTTTGATGGCAATGTCATTGATGCTGATATCAGCTTTACTTACATGTTTCACAAATATCCTGCAATAGATGTAAATTATTGAGGGAGCTCTTGAGGTTTTGACTCAATTGCTGATGCTTTCTTAAATTCCTAACATGTACAGGATAGTCCAAGTCGACTTGAAGTTCCCTCCAAAACCTGTTGTATCAGCATCAGCCAAGGACCTAATTAGCCAGGTCTAGTTGTCTAGAATACCCCAGCTCTTCAACGAAAAAGATGTTGAGGGTTTTACCTGATTTGATGTTTTCTTATTTGTATGAACAGATGCTTGTCAAGGATTCTTCACAGAGGCTTCCACTACACAAGTTGCTTGAGCATCCCTGGATTGTACAAAACGCAGAACCGTCAGGCATATATAGGGGTTAAATCTGTACTGTATTCTTATTATTCTTTTAGCTGCAGTTCTAATGTGTAAAATGGTCAATTGCTGTAAAATGGAAGATGGAGTGAATTCTACAGTGACTCCGATTTGTCCAAGTGTATAACTGTCTCAGTTCAGGCGGTTTCCTTCTTATGTTTCGTGTCATTTCTTATCATTATTTTAGCTGCAATTCTAATGTGTAAAATGGTCAAATGCTCTAAAATGGAAGATGGAGTGAATGATAGAGTGACTCCGATCAGTTCAAACAAGTATATGAAGAATCTCAGTTTGAAAAGGTTTCTTTAGTATGTTTCTTGTCATTACTTTGCCATTAAGCATACACATGAATGTCATTACTTGCCATTCATGCGGTAGTAAATGTCTATTTCCAAGTGAAGAAGGCTGTATATATGCTTTCAGTATCTAGTCACTTCTGTAGCCATAAGACAATCGACCATGTAGCATAAGATTCATGCTACAGAATCAAACGGCAATCAAGATCTGGGCACCATATTATGACCAGAGACTTTGAAGTAATACCTGCTATAAGATTAAATTGAGAGCAAATGGCAAAAACTTGTACAAAACTTTTTGTTTAGCCAAAATAGTCATTTAACAAATAAAAGAGTATTTTTGGTCACTCAACTAAATGGAACTTTCACTGTTAGCCACTCAATTAATGAAAACATACACTTTGTGGCCATAAAATATATGTTCTAATTAGTTGAAGGACCATTTTGCCTAAATAAAAAGTTTAGTGGCCAAACTAGGGTATCCTATCTAGTGGTAAGGATATAATATAGGGATAATTTCAGAAACCTCCCCTGAGGTTTCTGACATTTACACTTACCTCCCCTGTGGTTTGAACAATTACACTAACCTCCCCTGAGGTTACTAATCCTTTACAAATTCAGTCCAAATGATTAAAATATTGTTTTAGAGAGTGAAATTAGAATTTTGTACCTGATTTGCCCTTTGTGCTACATGTCCAATGAATGACAAAGTATTACAAATTAATTAATAATTAATAAATTTTAAGGAGCGTAGTTTATAGGCAAATACGTATTACTTATTTAAAGTACCAGCTCTTTACGGGTATTTTACTTTCAAACATTTACTTTATTACAAATATTTATTCTCAAATACAGATTTGTATTTACTCTCAAATATTTAATTTTTGTTAAATAAAAAACCTACCAGTTTTTCTTCCGTAGAAATATTAATATAACACTTTTTCAATTTTAGTTATAAATATTTATGTATTTAGCATAAATTAAATGATTCAGGATAAAATACTCATAAAGAGCTAATACTTTACTCATGTAATGGATGAAAACCATAAAAAATTAATACTTTATGGGCCATTTCTTTTTTTAAAAAATATTTAATTTATATTAAATAGATAACCTACTGATTTTCTTTTTGCGAGAATATTACTGTAACACTTTTTAATTTTTAATTACAAATGTTAATATATTTATCATAAATTAAATATTTGAAAATAAAATATCTGTAAAGGGCGGGTACTTTAAATAGGTTATGTGTATTTGCCTATAAACTACACTTCTTACTTAAATCAATAAACTACACTCCTTAACTTAAATCAATAAACTATACTCAATAAACTGTACTTTTTGTGTGATGCGCTACGTGGGGTTTGAATATTCAATCTAATGCACTGAAGAGTTTTAATTTTTGTGTGATACACTAGATAGGGTTTGAATGTTCGATCTAGTGCACAGGAGAGTTTTAAAGGAATTCTCCCTGACCATTAGGCCTGTTGCTTGGTTGGATATTTTTTTTTTTATTTTTAGATAACGATAATATTTTTATAATTTAATCTATCCTTTTTTAGGATAACGATAATATTTTTATAACTCAATATGTCCTCATCTACAGGATAGTCGCCTAAAAAGACTGTGTATAAGAGGCTAATTGATATAAGAATTTAATTAGACCAAATAGATATTTCGACACGTCTTTTAAATTTTTTTCACTTTTAAGTTAAATTCAAACTCACGACCTACGGTTTAGTTCCTTTTTTATGGATACTTGATTGGACACTTGGAGTGTAAAATCTTCAATAGGAGTACAAGGCGTTGTTGTTGTTTTCCTGTTGTCATTTTTCTCTGTGCCAGTTCCCATTACTGTCACCCCGCTGCTGCCTGCACTCTCTCCAAGTGGATAACCAAAGGACAGCGAGAAGCTTCCTTGATAAGGATGATAAAGGAATGGTGGAGCAGATTGATTTGGTTGGACATCACGTTGGAACGGAGCTGCTTGCGATGGAACTGTTGATCCATACCAGAGGCTACGATAAGATAGGCAGTGGATCATTTACAGTAGGTGTCAGGCGTGGATGATTGTACAAAATCCTCAGCCAGCCATACTGGCTTCTCTGGTCATCTCATCACTAAATCTAGTCCTAGCGGTGGCTGAACAATCAGAATTAGAATTATCAGCAGTAGGTTGCGCATAAAAGAGGGATGGTGAAGATGAGTTTGCAGAAGATGCTGCGGTGACCAGAAGAACCTGCACAGGACCTACCAGACACCAATGGGAAAAATCCACTTTTCATCCCCAAACTTTGTGACAAAGACACATTTGGTCCCCAAACTTTTCGTCAGAACACGAGTACATGAATTAACGATTTTTTGCCACATTTAGTCAAAAAATGGGAATTTACTCAATTTGAGCGGTGAAGACCACGTGACTGTTAACAGATGTCCAAATATCAATTTATAACCAACACAAGTAAGTTTTTTGTGGACATTACACAATTCCTTGAACAAGTTGTCCATTTTGATATTATTTTAAGTTCTTACTTAACGGGCATTACCTATTCAAAATACTAGCTTTTTGTGGACATTTTACTCTTAAACATTCAATTTATAATAAATATATAAATTTTTTTAAGTAAAATTCAAGTAAAATGAAAAAAAAAACTAGTAGGTTATCTATTTAAAAGAAATTAAATATTTTTTAAAAAAGAAATATCCCATAAAGTACCAACTCTTTATGGCTTTTCTCTATTACATGAACCAAGTACCAAGTTTTTATGGGCATTTTATTCTGAATCATTTAATTTATGTTAAATACATAAATATTTGCAAATAAAATTCAAAAGCCGTTACACAAATATTTTTACCAAAGGAAAACTAGCATGTTTTGTATTTAATATAAATGAAGTATTTGAAAGTAAAAAAAATTGTCCATAACATACCAGTTCTTTACGAGTTTCTTCTATTATATAAATAAAGTACTAGTTATTTATGAGCATTTTACTTTGGATCATTTAATTTATATTAAATACATAAATGTTTATAAGTGAAATTCAAAAAGTGTTACACTAATATTATTACGAAAGGAAAACTAGTAGGTTTTGTATCTAACATAAATTAAATACGTGAAAGTAAAAAAAGAAATTACGCACTTTTTACTAACTCTTTACGGGTTTCTTCTATTATATGAATAAATTACTAGTTATTTATAGGCATTTTACTCTGAATCATATAATTTATGTTAAATACATAAATGTTTGTAAGTAAAATTTAAAAAGTGATATACTAATATTTTTACGAAAGGAAAACTAGTAGGTTTTGTATTTAATATAAATTAAATACGTGAAAGTAAAAAAAAAAAGAAAAGAAATTGCCCATAACATATCAGCTCTTTAGGGGTTTCCTCTATTACACGAACAAAATAATAGCTATTTATGAGTATTTTACTCCGAATCATTTAATTTATATTAAATATACTGGATTGGAAAAGCTTTGTTGTATCACTCCATTTAACTCTGCTAATCTCAAGCAGCTTTTCACTTCATTAACTCAGTAGAAAAGGGGGAAACTTGGAGAAGAAAAGCTAGTGGGTTAGAGAGAGAGTAAAGTGTGGACTTGTGTCTAACTTGTGTTGGTTATAAATTGATATTTGGACATTTGTTAACGGCCACGTGGTATTCACCGTCCAAATTGAGTAAATTCCCTTTTTTTGACTAAATGTGGCAAAAAATCGTTAATTCATGTACTCAATGTGTTCTGACGAAAAGTTTAGGGACCAAATGTATCTTCGTCACAAAGTTTGAGGTTGAAAAGTGGATTTTTCCCGGACACCAATTGATGACCAAATACCCATTAAATGCAACCCACTCATTGCTAAACACGGTTCACCATTCCAAAAGCCACAAGCCTTCCCTTCTTAACAGGACGACAAAACAGAAGATAAAAGGGAAGATTTTGGGAAAATCTTTTGCTGCCAAAAGAAATTTCTTTTTATTTTATTGAAGTTTTCTAATTACTATTACAGGTGTACGTATGAATTCTTAATCAACATTTCTCTGCCCACATTCTTTTTTGTTTATTCTTTTGCATGGAGAGCAATTATACAGGAGGTTAATGGGACTTGTTTGTAATATTCCGGGCTTTTATAGCTGCATTTAACAATAGAAACTAGGAAAAAAGGTATTGGAACCTTCCCCGAGTCTCTCCCTCTCGCAAATCACAATAGCATGTCATCGGCACGGAGAGAAGAGTGTGTATTAAAAAACCTCTACTTATTTCTGAAAGGGGGAAAGGGCTCTTGGAGTTAAAAGCTTAAAGACTATTCAAGCTGCAACTCAGAGGTGGACTCACTTTCCCTTCCGATAGCTGATTACACATACAAAGAATCAAGGCTTCAAAAAGCAACAGAATGTTTTGCCATATTTCACTGGCACACAGTCTCCGCTAGACAAAACTTTTGGGGTATTACAAAGTCACTAACTGCAGCGGAGGCATCTTAAGAGACCATCGATGTTGATTCCTACACGATCCGATTAATCAGAAATTACTCCAAAATATGGCAGCAGATGCAAAGGTGGCAGGGAGAGCAATTGCATTGGCAAACTGGGGAAAAGAGGAGAGTTTTTCAAGTGTCACGTGCTTCTATTTTATGATTACCGGTGTCACCATTACCTGAATTCGCTCCATCATCATCCAATAACTGGGTTTCCGGTGGTTCCTCTTTTTTGGCTTCAACAATAGCGTTAGGACCCAAGAAGCTTGGCTGGTTGGTCGAAGAAAGAAGTCGAGCCCACATTCTGTCGGTTATCACAACCTTGTTTTGTGTCTCAATGATGCGCTGAATCATGAAACATATTATTCAACACATAAGAAAGGCAGTTAAAAGAATCAGTGTTTTCTTCAACATCTGCATTACACATTCAATGACTAGCCAAGAAAAAACAAGATCATAGCAAGGTAGCTTTTCGTATTGTTCAGCCAGACCACAAATACTCTAGAAATTTGGTTTGGAGGACTTAGAAAGGGATTATACTCAAAAAGTAGCGTATTTGTATCGTACAGTGCCCACTGTAGATGCAAAGTCATAGGAAGAACATCTTTAAATTGCAGCCACAGGTACAAAGACTTCTAAGCATAATAACAAGATGCTTAATGGTACTGAGGAACTTACATTAAAAGGAATATACGTGTGCCGACCATGAACAAGTCCACTAGTGAAGCCTGTGTATCCTGCCATTGCTCCATGTACAGCACTTTGAGCAAGGAGTGTGCAGTACACATTGTCAGATGCATTGCTAGGAATAGCTCGAATCATGTAAGTTGGATCTGCCAATTTATTTGTTAGCTCCCAATCTTTAAAATGCTTCACAACTGATCAGATGTGAGGACAAAGTTACTCACCAATATATTTAAGGGTGATAGCCATTTTACGTTGCTTAGCAAAATAATCCTAGAAAAAGAAAGACAAGATTAGTTGCCAAACTAAGCAGTTCTTCCACTGTTATACGTCACTACAATTCGGGCTCTTCCCTGAAGGAGGATAGGATTGCCACAGAAGATTTGCAGAATCATATACATGTTTTACCAACAGGAGGTTTGGCATTTAGTCAGCAGATTTACTACTCAATAGCATCAGCAAAACAAATGAATGCAGTTAGAAGAATACCAACTTTTAACGGAAACAAACATGTACGGATGCCTACCAGCTATAGTAATGGATGAAGCAATTACTAATCAGATACCACAGACCAACAATACCAGCAAAGAACCTGATGATTCAACAAAACCTCTACAAAGATCATAACAGATACCTTAATTTTTTGTGAGATCCACAAACCAACATCTTGGAGTAACTTGTTTCCTGAAGCATCCTGTTCATCGTTGGCATGCCCGCTTTCTGCTAATAGCTCCTGTCCTGCTCCTTCAGCAATCACAATCACCATGTGTCCATTTTCCTTCAAACATTTCTCAACAAACTCAAAAAGTCCCCCCTTTCCTTCAAGATAGAAGGGTGACTCTGGAATCAAACAGCAATCGACATCTCGGCTGGCAAGAGTGGCATACTGTGCAATGAATCCTGCACATACAATTCCAAGAATCTCAAACAAATCCAGCGAGGGATGAGAAACAGTGATAAGCATTTAAAAAGTTGATAAAGAAGGGCAGCATAAAAATTCCATGGCTGCAATGTCACCTCATTTCACCATTTATCATAATTAGACGAAAATAATGCTTCATTAACCCTTATTTTTACAGAATTTCCTTCAGGCCTTAAAGCAGACTTAATATTTTGGTCGAATTCAGTTAATAACATTTCTTTAGCTAATTTGCAAGCTAGAGGTCCAATTTAGCACCATTTTAAAGTGCAGGGAAAGAAGTCAAGGCGAAAAGGAAATAGGCATGCTAATCCAGGAAAACTAGGGAGGATGGATGCCCATAACTGGTAAATATCCTCATCTTACAAGTGGAGTTGAGTTGGTATTAAAGAAACCTTACCACAGTATCGACCCATTAGCTTCACTACACCAATACCATTCTCTGCACTTTCAGCTTCAACATGAGCAGCATTGATAGCTCGCTGAGCCTCTTCCACAGCAGTATCAAATCCAAATGACCTGTCAACGACCTGACAAGACAAGATAATAAGTCGTCCTGACAAGACAAGATAATAAGTCATTAAAAAAGAAAAGATCAAAGGTTTTCATATGTCAATGAGACAATAATTTAACATGACAACATCCATTGCTTCCAGTTTTATGAGTATGCATGCTTGAGATTATAATGCTGCTTGAAGTTTCTCCATATTCTCCTCCGCAGACAGATAATTAATTCGGTGAATTTATGAATTGATTTAAGCATTAAGCAAGAAAAACAATTAGTTTGACTGTTCTAATAATCATCAAGGAAGATCAGCAAGAAAACCTATGTAACATTCTCAGGAGAATATAGTAACTTGAATTTTGACTTTTTTCTTTATCAACCAAATTATCACCCAAGAAATGGAGAAACTAAAGCACTTTTGCATGAGAAAACAGCAAACATCCATGTCATAATCATTTTAAACCACAAATACCGGAATGTCATTATCAATTGTTTTCGGAATTCCAGCAACAGCAACTTTAAGACCTCGACGCCTAACTTCCTGCATGACATATAACGATTATTAGGAGAGACATCACAAAATAGCAAAATACCAATTGCTAAGTAGCATCTCAGTGCTCTCTGAAACTAAGAGGCTTATGCATCTCATGCCAATTATCCTTCATGCAGGCCATATAAGAGCCCCTTCAAAGAAAGTGAATCATCATGGACACTCTTCCACTAGAAGTAATAATGCAACGGTCTTTTCATTTGCAGAGTTACAAGCATACCTTGTAGATTGCAGCAGCTCCTTTCTGAGTACCATCTCCTCCAATTATATAAACCTGACAATTGCTTGCAGTATCAGACTCAATCCAGGATTTTTACGAGCCAAAGCGGTGTCATGATAACAGTGACACAACTTACTCTTTAGATAATTACTACGTTATACCACACAATTTGACAAACCTGATTGATTCCACGGTCCTGAATGCTGTCAACAATTTTAGATGTATCATGCCCTCCTCGAGATGTTCCAAGGATCGTCCCCCCACGTTTATGTATGTCATTCACAGTCTTAGGTGTTAATCGAATGGTATTCTTTGAATAGAAACCCCTGTAGCCTCCCTGTAAAAAAGGATCACATCATGCCCCAATAATATTGTTTGTAAATTAAAAGAAAAAAGCTTAAGCTTAGCGGAAGGGAAATTTGCAATTTCATTTCTGTAAAACATTTGGCAATAAAAATAGGAAGCCGATGATGTCATTGTCCTATACAACTATATAGCTCAATCCCATACCCTTGGAAGCTACAAGTGTTTAGTTTAAGCATATTACTCACTGAAAGCAAGCAGTAAGAGCATTTGCATCCTCCATTCAGCATTTACCATGCAAATTAGTTTCAATATAATTATTAAAATTACAACTATTCCTAAATCTAAGTAAGTATCTCACTCAATAGTAAACATGAGCATGATCACTTATCCAACAAAGCAACTTTCAAGTCAAAAAGCCGCTTCAATATTATTTCATTTCATGCATAAATTCATTTGCAGAATTAAGTTGTTAAAAAGTTCAAGGCTCAGTATTTTTCTTTTTGAGTTTATACACTGAAGTTTGTGCTCAAAACAATGCTTTTCAATTTGAAAAACACTGTGGAAATAGTAGAAGTGAAATCCAAAGTCAGGAACCCTTCAACTTACATCTATTCCGAGGACTTTGTTGACACCATACATATAATCAAGACTGTGAACAATTTCCCTGATCACCGTGTTTAACCCCGGGCATAAACCACCACATGTCACAATACAAGCAGACACATCATCTGATTTAAAATATACCTGAGCACAAACAAGGTTTGCATTAGTGAATGTAAACAATAGATTGACCTTTAACCAATATTCACATTCAAAGAATGTCAATACCTTCTGGCGTGGTCCAGCACGTCGGAAATGTATCCCCCTCGGACTATCCTTATGGACAACAACCTAAAAAGAGGTCGTGAATACATTAATATGAACCAAAAGATATTGTTGAAAATTCCATGCAGTGGCTCTAAATGCCTAACTAATATGAATAGCTAGCATGAAAGTGTAGCAGCAACACTCTTTTGTTTTAATCAAAGGAAGAATATATGCGGAAAAAAGGCTAGAAAATTTCATACCAACCTTCACAACTAATAAAGAGCAATATATAAAAAAAGAAAAAGAAAAAAAAAAGGAGTTACTTAAGGTGCAAGAAACATTGATCAGACATGTCATATCAAATAGAGAAGAAAAGAGGTACCCTCAACTCCAATGGCATGACAAAATAAGTACCAAGGGACAATTTAAAGGAAGACAATCCCAAACCAGGCACACTGATTAGTCATTTCAATTCCCAACAAACTCTTTCCATCAATCTAATAGTAGCACATCTCTGTCACTCTTTCTGCATATTGGTTTACAGCTACACATCCGTATGCCAATTCAAACTACAGCTTATACAGATAAATAGCTATGTGATGCAAGAACTTCATTTGCAATAGGTAAATAATAAGTAAAGGGATACATATAAGATGCTTTGAGAATGCTATATTTGGTGAAATAAGAAGAACATGTTTCAGTTGCTGCTGTTGTAGCAACACCCCAAAGAGGCGCACGAAGAACATTTTACAAAGCATGGGAACCAAAGGTAGCAGATAGACTGTTTGAGACAATGACCGTTTAAGTTTGCTACCAGTTTTTAAAACAAGTATATTAGCAGCCTTATTGTTGGAAAAGGGACCATTAGAGAGCAAATGATAGAGAACTGAAGAGGGGCATTAGAAGAGGAAGACATATTAGTAAGTGTCTTTGTCTAGATAAGTCTAGCATCAGTGTCATGAGAAGGGATAATAAGGATATTCCTTCATAGAGCTATTTACTTGATCACAGACATTTCTGGAACACCTCTAACAGAGAGGCATGACTTGGACAACCTATCTTTGCACCTAGTCCTGTTCCAAATGTAATGCTAGTGATTGTTATATCAACACAAATTGCCTTATCCTAAGCAGAAAAGAAAAGCAAACTTAAACTATCACTTGCTGCGTGCTGAAAACGTTAAACCATACAATGATATTTTGTTCGAAAAAAAGATTGTGGTTTGGGCTAAACTGATACCAATATCTATCCATCAGTTGGAGCATGTACAACGATACAGGGGAAAAAATGAGCGAATGCTACTCCATTATGCTCCAGAAGAAAAAGATATAATCCAGCTTTAATTGTCCACTTTTGCATTCTTAAATTCTTTATGGAATACACGGATGACAACCGTGCACCTGAATTCTTTCCATGCCACAACCCCCCGCCCCCAAAAAAAAAAAACCCAACACCCAAAAGTTGGTTTCTGGTTAGTTAAGTACCAATCAAGAATATCAATATTTAAGTCCCAATACAGCCAGCAGAGTTAAGAGCCCACCTTTTGTGGCACGGTGTCATCCATGTGAACAAAGTACTGCCTGAAAGTACAAAATGCATCATTTTCTTTTGATTAAGGTGCAAAGAAAAGGTAACTTACCACTCTGCATAAGTAAAAACTAACTGGACTTACTTCACAACTGAATATGCAGGATTTGACCGCAGTGGGTTGGGATGAGTCTGCCAAGGAACCAAGAACCCAATAAGGACACATACTAAAAAAGAAAAAAACAAATAGAGAGAAAAGAGAAACGTGCTACACTGACATGACAAGAATATTGTCATATAATCTATGACCGTGCTCATAAGGAACTAGCAATGGGAATGAGCATTGGAGCATTGTAGACTACTGGCTGAAATAAAAACGTTACTCTCCATAGACCATTCACGCTTAGCACTAGCTCAAAAAGTGCCTATTTGACTTGCACACATGTGCAGTACAACTATCATATAACAATTGCAGTTTTGTTGTTCCCTTTGGCGTTATGTTCAACAACTTTTAAGGATATTATTAACAATAAGATGGTAAGGCAAGTGAAGAGTTAAAACTCTCGCAAAACAAATTCTTCTCTTGTTTCCACTAATAAGTTACTCATATTACCAGATTCATGCTGTTCTACAAGAGATCCAACACACGAAAATAAATATAGCTCACCATGCATGAAATATAATTACAAGCTATTTCGATTGTCAATGTGAAGGAAACTCAAAAAGCTAATTCCTTAATTTGAATGAAAACCGAAACCCCTAATCCATGAGGTACAAAATTCAAGAGGTAATAATAGCTCATTACGACCAGATAAGACCACGTTCCTCAAGTAATCCAAAAAACTCCTTAAACAAGAAATTTTACAACATTGCGCTAATTTTAAATAAAGAACTGATTTGTCATGAAGACAGCATTCCTGTCACTTGCAAGTTTGCAAGTTGAAAACGAGAATTTGGAGACACAAACTACACCCGTTTTCCTGTAAATTATATTGGATCATTGCTTATACGTCGAAAAATTATTTCTGTAAATTAAGGTGTCAAGAATCCTTCAGACTAAAATTTCCTGCACCTAATCACCTTAATCCTTGGATATGCGAATCAGTAGAAACTATCACATCACGACCGGATATACGATTTCTGACGTAATTAAAACAAATAAAAAAATAAATTAAAAAGAAGAAGAAGAAGCAAAACCTCCTGATATCGACTACATGAAATTTCTAAAGTTCGCCAATAGTAACACACGAACATAAAACCTATTCCACAAAGAAGGATTACATCTTCAACCAAATCATCCGCATCATATTTCAAAAAATACGCTCCCCAGTCCCCGCGTGCACTTGTGTATAATAATTACATAACATGGCGCGAAAGCACGAAAAATCAATTTCATACAAAAAGAGAGGAAGGAAGAAGATACAGACAGGGAGATCGGGGATGTAGTCGGTTAAGTGAGGGACATCTTGGAGAATGTAACCGCCGGGACCGGTGACAACCTTCATCATCACCCCATTCTCTTCGCCGCCGCCGGTATTGTTCGGAGTCCCCATCCCTCTCAGTAGTGCCTTAACAGAGCTGATAAGATTTTTGACTAATTTAGTTAATTAAATGAATTTTTTTTTTTACAAGTCTATTGACAGTGGTTTATATTCTGGAAAGAAGAGAAGAGAAGAGAAGAGGGATGGATCAGTGGAAGCTTCTTGGGAGACAAGAATCACGGGTTCATTAATGATGGCAAATTAGCACTTAGTTAGTTATCTTTACTAAATTTTAACGACAGTGGTTTTAATTAGGACGGAATAAGATTCAGTTTAATGATCAAAAAATGAAAGGTGAGTTGGACAATTTATGTTGAGTTTTTTTTTTTTTCAATTTTCTTATTCAAAACTGACTGGAAAAGTAGAAGGTCAAGTGGGGAAGGAGAGGCGGAAGAGGAACGCGACTTTAGCAGGAAACCGCGAATCCTTTGAGCCGGTTGTATTAAAAACAGGTGGCGCCACTGCGCTTTTTTCTGTCTGGACGTGTGAAATTACCCAAAGATGTGGGGCAGGTAAGCGTTTGTTCTCGAAACATTTGTCAAAAAGACATTTGTCTTAGTCTTGGTTGACCATTATATTATCCTCATTCTATGGTCGATGCCCGATGGATTGGACTCTTGACCCTTCCCTGGGGCAGCTGTTGCTGAAATTGTCCAAAACCACCAAAAATGATTCCATTCAAGTACAAAATGAAAGTACGAGACTGTATCCGTATCCGTATCCTTGGTTGTGGTACGTTCTACGTATATATTTTGGAGTAGGGAGAGGCTAAATTCGTGCCCCTCTATGCTAAATCCACATCTCATGCACTCAATAGAGAATAATGCTCGTACATTGCCGTTTGACAAAAAAAAAAAGAAATAGAAAATTATGCTCGTATTTATTAAGTTTATCTGATGCTTCTTGTAGTTTAACTCATTAGACAATAACACGCTCATTCATTAAGCTTATTTGATGCTTCTTGTGGATTTAAGAAACATATATTGACAAAATAGAAAAGGAGATAAAATGTTTACATCGTATAAAAAGAATATTTTGAAACATCTTATGAATACTTAAAAATATTCAATTTTTTTAATTTAATATCAAATTAAGCGTTCCTGATTTTTCAATAACGAATAAACATGTAAATAACAATAATATCTATATATTTCAATTCCATAGAATTAAAATGTTCGCAGTTTTGAAGGTTCAACATGCAATTATAATGACTTCTTCAAACTAAAATCCGCTCTTTGATTATACGTAAATTAGTATAAAAAAACAATTCAACAAAATAAAGGTAGAAAACTCACAAAAAAAAAAAGAAATACCCAAATCAACTTCAGAGAAAACATAAATTTTGGAATAAAATAAACAAGAAAATAAATTCCACCATTGAATTAATATAAAAATTGGGGTATATAAATTTTTTTCTTTAGAAAGTATATTATTACTCCTTGTTTTCATTATATAGAAAGACAATTTAAATACTTTAAAAAGCTTTGGGTTAATGCATAAAAGTTAAAGGCATTAATGTCTACATTCGAATGTATGTGTAACCATGTCTACGAACACACATCAAATTTTGAGAGAAATATAGTAATTGCATTAATTGACCAAAAGCCAACGATACCTCTCCTACTCCCATTTTTATGTGCAATGGTTTTATTTATTTAGTCATATAATAGCACACAAATATGGAATTAACTGACAAAGTGGGCAGGTGATTGGGTTCGCGGAACAAATAATAGCAGACTCGAGATTCTGGAGGCATTACGCAATGGATGTGGACTTGAGTGTTGGGCCTAGTAGGCAGTAGCCGTGATGGATGGACATTTTAAGGAGGGCTTGTAGTTCGCACAATCGTTGTAGATCATCACATGACGTCAATATGTACGGTCAGAGCCCAATAGATGATCCAACTGCAGTTGGTTTAGCTTCTTCACTAATAGTAGTAACAATTTTTTTTTTTTTTATTTTCAACTCGAATAAATCTCTAACTAATACTCCCTCCGTCCCACTTTGATAGTCATGTTTTCCTTTTTCGTCTGTCCCAAATTGTAGTCCACTTTCCAATTGAAGAATGTAGTTATATTTTAATTTTTCTAAAATACCCTTATTCAATATAAGTTGTTGTTACTATAAACCTACCCCATTTAATGAGAGTTTATTCTTTTTTTACCATCAATTCAAGTTCCCATAAAGTTGTACTCTAATTAATGTGAGGGTATTTTAGGAAAATAGCTACCTAAATTGATTGTTCTAATAAAGTTAACGATTTTTTCTTAAACTGTGTGAAAAAGGAACTAGAACTATCAAGGTGGGACGGAGAGAGTATTTTTTTAATATCCAGCTAGAGTGTCTGTTCTTTTATTCTGAGTCCCATAGTACTCTACTCTTCTGATCGACTGATTTTCTTTCTCGTTGAATTTTTTTTTTTTGGGAGGAGTATGAGAGGAAGGAAAGGGGGAAGAATGAAAATATTGAATTAGCATTCATTTTAAGGCAATGATTTAGACATGTTTATGTACTTAAATATTCGATCGGACGTTGCAAAAGTTGAAAATTTTAAATTTACCATATAAAGTACGAATAAAAGAAATATAAAATCTATGAACGAGTAAAATAATAGTATCTATTTTTATCATCATTACGTAATCACTCCAATTTTTCCAAATTAAGAATTATTAAAGCCATATTAATAATTTTTTTATTGGCTCTCCATTTCAACCATAATAAATTAATAATAGTGCCACTTTGGACCAATTACCGCTATAAAAGGAAAGGAAAGGAAAGTGTAAATCAAGAGGAAAAGTACTAGTCTGAAATATTCAATAAAAATAGGAGGAGGTAGGGTAGTCCCTCAAGTGGGCACGTGGAGTCCACAGTGAATGACAACGTGACATCACATACATTTTCAGACACGACCAACTCATTTTCTCCCCCACTACACATCCCCTTTTGCTAATTTTGCGGTGATTCTTTAAACTTAGGGAAATTTCTAACAAGATCCCCCCCCCCCCCCCCCCCCACACCAAAAAAAAAAAAACCCCAACATGGTTCAAAAATCTGTATTTTGCCCTTTATGTTTGAAGAGAAATAGTTTGATCCTTCACACACACATGTATGTAGACACACATACATTTGCATACACAAAGTACCATTTTTGGTAGGCTTAGATGGCTGATTATCTTTTTAGGACAAAGATCAAATTCAATTGTTTGCTTACAAGAAATGGAGAGGAAGGGGGGGAGGTGGATAAGAAAATTCTTAAAAACACCCTAACAAAATTTTGAATCTTAAAAACACCCAAAAATACATATGTTGTGAAAGATTATAATATACAAAATTATAGTAAAGTTTTTCAAAAATACCTTTTAAAATATCCAATTCATATAGACCCAAAAATATGAACTTCTACTTCTATCTTTCGTGTCAAAATCAGCATGAGAAACTCCTCCAACATTTATCTCCTATATAATATTGATCTAATATATGCTCAACTATTTGTGAAAGAGACAATTTTGAACTAGGGATTCAGAATTTCAGACATACCATTATGGATAAAATTTAGAATCTCAAATGAGGAACTTTTGTTTCCTATAATAGCTAGTTTGGGAGATGGGATTTAATAGAAAAAGAAATGAAAGTAAGGGGAAGGAATACTTTTCTCTCATTTGTGAGTTTACTCACAACAGAAAATAAAGGATTCAGTCTGATTTGGAGGAATTCAGTGTACTGCTACAGTTAGAAAACTTTTATGCTCATTTATGACCTGATTTGGACAGAATGTTGAAGAAAATCTACAAATTTTTTCAAAATACAAATTCTATACTTAGATGAGCACTAAACAAAATTTTAATAACATATATATCCAAAATCATTCCATTATTTTCTTAAACTCTCAAATAACATCAAAATCACTACCATTATTTTCTCTTCTTTTTTTCTTTCATAATGTTTTCTCATTTTTCTTTTCTATCTTATGCTCCCAAACTAGCTATTAGTGTGCAAGTACAGTGATTGTATAGTCTGATCGAGCCATTGCTCGCAACTGTACAGCTTTTGTGATCACTAGAAATCGCTTATTGTTTTGAAAAAAAAAAGAGATAAAATTGGTAAAATACAAATGTGAGGCGCAATTAGTAAGTATCTAAAATATGAGGGGACTATTGTGGTAATTCAAGGCATCAGAATTCTGCCAAAATACGATAGCATATACCCATCACCATCATCATCACTCATCGCCATCATTACAAACATTAAAAGCTTAAAATCAACGCTAACTCTTTTTTTCCATCTCCCAATAAACAAACATAAATCCCCCAACCGTGGTCGTCTCCTCTCACCGCTTCTTCAATTTCTCGATAAGAAAAGAAGGAAGAGCAAAATAACCTCAAAAATCTAAAACAAAGTCTACACCTTAGTCGGCAGGAGTAGCGGAAGCAGGAGGAGGAGAAGATGTCGTGGCAATCGTATGTTGATGACCACTTGATGTGTGAGATCGAGGGGACCCATCTCACATCTGCCGCTATTATCGGCCATGACGGCACTGTTTGGGCTCAGAGCGCTAATTTCCCTCCGGTCCACTTCTTTTCTGTTCAACTCTCCTTGGATTTGCTTTGCTTTGAACTCCCTTTGTTTATGCATTTAAAGTTGGTGTCTTTTACTTGATTTTATTGCCGTGGACTGATTTACTAGGGTTTTAGTAATTTAGTTCAGTTATATTAATTCAGATTTCAGATTCCCCCTCCCCCCTTGTTGAATTTTTAAATTTAGGGTAATTTCAGTAGAAGATGATGTACTGATTTCCTATGATTTGTATGATTAAATTAGCTGTTCTAGTGGTTTTGTTCTGACTGTGAGATGGGCTCAGATTGGGTGCTTGTAGTCTGAGGAAGAAAGCGACAAGTTCAACAAATTAATTAACTTTGGGACTTAACAAATAATAATAAATGCAGATTTATGGATTTCGTGAGAAGTGATATTGGCAGATGATTGGTCATTTCGATGAAAGTCTTAAGATTTCCGTATCAGTGGAAATTCGGAAGGAGTTTTAGGGTTCGAGGGATGTTGCGTTTGTGCAAAGACACTTCCTTTTTTGTTCTACTGGGGCTAGTTTATTTGATTTTTGTTACGAGTAGTTGGAATGCTGGGCAAAAACCAATTTTGATGAAGGCAATCTCTTGGCAAATTTGATTTTGTGCCCTTTTTTTTTTTAAAAGGACCGAATCATTAACTAATCGGGCACAAGGCTTTGTAGCTTCGGGAGGTACACATGGGCACGGAATGAAGGTTCCACGTCATAACCACTTCATATAAATTTTAATCTTGTACAGTTTAATATTCTCTGTGCCATTACTAAAATCATGCCGTCCCTTTCTGGAACATCTATGATTTCTTCACTTTGGGAAAAATTCAATTTAATATGCTCTGTATTTTAAATAATAGCCTTCTTTAAACTTCAATGCCTTGTTTACTTACGATGAATTTGTCTTAAAAGTTGCTTCCAAACCAAGAAGACAAATTTTATGGGATGGAGGGATGAGTAAGTATCGTCGAATTTGGCTTTATTGGCTACTATAGTTCATATGTTGCATGATGTATTGTCCCTGTATAATGTTTACTTGACCTCCTGAGAATGCTCTTTTATGTGTCTTGCTTTTTTTTTTTTTTCCTTCTCATATTGCATTGGAGTTCATAATTGATCCTGTGAACTTCAAGTGTAAAAGAAAGGGTGAAATATCTTATTGAATCAATTTACTCGTCTCTTTGGCATGGAAGCTAGAAGAAGGATCTCAATGATCACTTTATTGTTATGAAACTGGGTTAGTGTACGAGTTGATGGTTCTGGTTTGTGTACTGTTGGGCAGCCAGTGTGCAAGGCAATTGGAAGGTAACCAAATATGCAGGCGTTGGCATGGCGACTTGAAAATTGCTCACTGTTGTTTTATTGTAAAATTATGTATCTCTGGTCATCTAATTTGTTTTGTTGATTTTGATTTTATTTTCCCAAGTGTTTTGGTGTAGTTCATTTGTATAATGACATGCTTATTGCATTTTAGTAGTTGTAGTTTAATTGAATCTGTCCTACTTATTTTAACTGATTCTTCTTTCTGATTGTATTTCAACAGTTTAAGCCAGAGGAGATCGCAGCTATTATGAATGATTTTTCTGAACCTGGGACCCTTGCTCCAACTGGACTGTATCTCGGTGGCACAAAGTATATGGTGATTCAAGGGGAACCAGGGGCTGTTATCAGAGGAAAGAAGGTAATGGTTGGACGTTATATTTCTAGTCTGCTGGAGTATTACATTTGTATCTATTCCCTACATATTCTTGTGGGTCTTGATTTATGATAGTTGTCATCTGTTTATTCCAGTACAACTTTTCACATGGAAAAGCTTCCAGTTTCGATACTAAGTAGTTGCTTCTCGTCAAATTGGAATGCATAATTCTGCAGTTTGTTAAGTTGGGATATCGATAGTTCAGTAGGTCTATAGAATTGGTCTTTGTTCAAAAAATTGCACCATATTTTACGCGGTACTATTTAAAAAAAAAAAAAGAAAGAAAAACTGAGTAGAAGCAAGAGAGTGTGATGAAAGAGACATTTTCCATAGAACTTCGGCCTCTTAATGCATTTCTCTTCTCAGTGGAGATATGTTTGTATGCTTGTTCGACATTTCAACAAGTAAATTCTGTAAGTTCAATATTACATTTTGTTCATTTTTGGGTATGGTGAGAGAGATTGAGTGAGACAGAAGAGTTAGGGAAAGAAGACAAGGGTGCAGTTGGAACAGAACCTGATGAAATGTTTTGGTATTGGATGGTCTCTTTGGGGTCTTGGCCACTCCCTCCTTTTGTGTCTTTTTACATTATACTATGTATTTCTTGACATATTTCAGACAAAATTTTCAGGGTCCTGGAGGGATTACTGTTAAGAAGACCAACTTGGCTTTGATTATTGGTATATATGATGAGCCTATGACTGCCGGTCAGTGCAACATGATTGTTGAAAGGCTGGGTGATTATCTTATTGATCAGAGTTTCTAGGCTTGCTGGTATGCTGCTTGTTTTACCTTTTTCCCCCAATCATTGGACATATTTCAATGTTGTTTTGCATCTCGTTCTCCTTACAATTATCTTGACCTTCCATTTTCCCTATCTTATTCAATCTGAAGTTGGAATTTGTTGCAGAATACTATTATTTATATCATTATGGAGGTCTTGGACGAGTCTGCGTGTGCTTCAACCTCAAAAGTGAAGGGTGTAGTATTTTTCTTGTATCAATTATTATTATCCATCACTGTATCTTCGCTTTGCTTATGATAAGCTGTTTCCTCCCTTTTAAATGGGTGATACTTAATGGAATGATTTGATTGAGATGCTTGAGGTTTTTGAATGCAAGTTGATTTTGTTAAAATAGATTTCCATTACCATCCAATTGCTATGCAGTCTGCCTTCTATGTCAAAGAGTGTCACTTATAGCTCGGCGGATTGCTTCTTGGATCATGCAAGTGACATTTTTCTGTGCCAGATGCAATTTTTTTTTTTTTTTTTTTAATGGTCCTGTATTTTGATGGATAAAAACAAGGAAGACGGTCCTCCTCTTGCTGGGGGGTATTATTATTATACCTCCCCGGGAATAATTGCCTCCCCATGACTTACAAATTCAGGCTGGTCCTCGTCATTGTAATTCTATTGAATCCAGTTGCTTTTCTGATGCATCTATCTGAGAAGTGCTTGGCTATGGAATTGATCTCTCACTCCTTGAGTTCCTCCAGTGTTAACATAGAAATGCTAATGCCCAATTTAGTTCAGCATTTCGATATCTATTTTGGATCCTATTGGCAACTTAGGACAAAGTAATTTGTATCCTCTTGGCGGCATCTTATTGGGACAAAAGGGCTGGTACCCTATAAGAAGAAACAGGACAGGCAGGGAAGAAATTTCCATAGTAGCGAAGAAAATGTATCACCTGTTCTTTTCTCAGCCTTGAATGACGGAATCACCTGTTCTTTTCTCAGCCTTGCATCACTCCGTCATTCGACATGTGGAGCAATATTCAGCTGTTGTGGGGTTCAAAATACTCTGTGAAGCTGTATAACTCTTTCTGCTAGTTTTGTAGTTGGGGTTTGACATGTTGCCGTTTTGATTTTCAGGCTTCATGAATAAAAACTAAACTGATTGGCAGCTTCAGACGAAATTTTTTACATCTTATCTTAGCCTGTTAGCCCAGATTATTGTTTACCACATAAACTAAGACCCGTTTGATTTTCAGGCTTCAATGAATAAAATGATAGAAACTAGCTGATTGGCCACTCCATGCGGAATCTCTTAATCTTAATCTGGGCATATAAACATGGATTAAGACGTAGTTTCAAGTTTGGCAGATTTCTTAGAGATTGGTTAAGAGTTATATACTAGCTTATTATTATTCTTTTTTTTTGTCGGAGACGAAAATTGTTATGTAACATATTCTATCCTAAACTAGACAGGAGGTGGAGCGTAAAGAAACTTGTGTTGGGGACTAGCATGTATACAGATCTTATTAGATCAAAGGAGTACTTTGGCACCACTCTTGAATTTCTTGTGTTGGGGACTAGCATGTGTACAGATCTTATTACACATGATCTTATTAGATCAAAGGAGTACTTTGGCACCACTCTTGAATTTCTTGTGTTGGGGACTAGCATGTATACCGATCTTATTAGATCAAAGGAGTACTTTGGCACCACTCTTGAATTTTTTTGGCTGCAGATGAGATTTGAACCTTCACCTACCGCCCAAGTGGGATTTCCGCCCAAATGGGATTTATTGGTGGCTATTGAGTTTGACTTAGTGGTTACCAGTCTATTATATTATTTAGTGGGTCGAATTAATTTTTGAGGTTTTCATATTTGACGCGTTCTCTGACATTCTATTTGACTTGGATGACTTAAATCAGATATTCACCTTCACATACTAATTATTGTTTGAGTATTGCATTATTGGCATATTCCCGTTCCACGCCTTTATTTATTTATTGGGGGCCGGGCCACTCAAAATTTCTTACCAGTATATATTTTCAGTAGCGCCTTTATGATTCGGGCATCTCGGGGCCAGCAAATCACGCCTTTGCTCTATGTTCAGATAATAAAGCGCGTGAGAAGCAGAAAGCACCCGCATGATGGCGGGCGGCGATCCGGTTCGGTGCCCTTATCCTCCTCTTTCTTTGTTATTCTCTTTGGGAACAAAAATAGAAAGTACTTATTCAATTCAACTCCAAAAACGAAAGCCAAATTGGAGTTTGTCTTCCCCTTGACCGTTTATCTGGGCTTTTTATTTCCTATGGGAGAAGTCTACTCTTGATCTCTAATGTTTAGCAAATGTATTATTTTAATCTTTAACAATGTTTGGTAATTTCACAATTTTAGTTCTTAAAAGTTTCGATAAATAGAATTTAGTTACGCATTCATCAAATTAATTTTTTTTCTTAAAAAAGAAGCAAAACAACGCCTGATTTTAAATAATGAGAATAACACTTGAAAAGGGTTTTTCACCTAGGGTTGATGAGATAGACAGTGAAAATGAGTTTTGGATCGATGAGTTGGACGCTTTGATTGGATTTAATTTTCTTATTTAACAATTAGTTTTATTGGTTAATTAGTCTTAATTTTGTTGTTTAGCATTAGCCGCTAGTTTGCTTCTTTATTTTTAAATTCTTAAATTCAAATTAATGGACACACTAAACCAGACTAAATCCCGTGAGTGAATTGGAAATTTTTTTTTTCCTTGCTTTAAATTGGATACATCAAGAACCAATTTTATTCTTATCAAAATTTCAGGGACTAAAACTGTACAAGTGTTAAATGTTGAGAACTGGATCTATGTTTAGCAAAAATTTTTAGGACTAAAGCTACATATATACTAAATATTGGGGACCAAAATTACATTTTTCTCTTTATTTATTTCGGCTTTTTGCTCGACAGATTCTTGAGGAGGCAGTGTAGGTGGAAAGAAAGAAACTAAAAAGAGAAACAAAAAATAAAAAAAAATGGGAATTCCATCAGAAATGAGAAATACCTGGCTGAATAAAAGAAGAGAATCGTTGTGGATTACATCTCCAGCTGAAGAAGAGAAGATTCGTCGATCAAGGGAGTGCACTCGAGGTTGGAATCCAAAAGGAAAAAAGAATCCTTTCCTTTTCTTTTTCTGGGTTTTTTTTTTAGCTTTTTGGGAAGCTGATGAAGAAAAGAAACTTTCGTTGGTTTTAAGTTTTGCATTTTGATCATTGTTCTGTTTTTGGGCCTGTTTATTCTGCGATGTTTGTCTGAGTTTCATCAGGTGACCAGATGCTTTAATGAATCTTACAATTCCATAGGCATTTAAAAAATTCTTGCGAGGATTTCCTGATGTATTTTGGAGGAAAAAGGAAAAAGAGAAAGCAAGATGGGAACTTTATTACTATTTTGGGGTTGGAGAATTATGTGAATTTGAAGAGAAAGCTGAAAAGAAGTATTAAGGGATGGAAATGGCACATTAGCAATTGTATATTTTTTTAGGCTGTATATTCATTTTAAGGCATCAACACAAGCTATTCTATAGTTTAACACTACTGAGTCTTAAAAGAAAACTTGTCAGTAATTTTTTTTTGTTGCTGTTTAGCAGAAGGATGAATTTTGGACATCTTTGCTTGACTTCCCAAGCAAAAGGGTAGTAAGCTTTTGTCATGACTTTTGTTTTCCATGAATGATGACATCCTGTTAGTGTAGCTTTGGACTCCAACTTGCCAGGGATTGGCATTCCACTTCTCTTGATTTCCTTGTGTTGTTAGTAAAGCATGATTATTTTTACACAGTATCAAGATCTTTATGTCTCTGTACCTATGCATAAGTGACATGTTTCTAGAGCTCTTAGAAGCAAATAATCATGGTTTCTATGCACTCCTTGCAGAAGGTGTACGTGCAGGAGCCAAGGCAGCTGCAATTGCTTGTGTTGCCAGTGCTATCCCAACGGTATTGAATTTGTTTTGGAGCAATTTGTGTTACTATATGTGATTGGATGTATTGGGATGCAATACTAAGTGCACGTCTGGCTGTTGGTAATATGTCATAGGACTGGTTAGATTCCTGGCTTTTTTCCTGAGAATCCTGGCAGTTTATCGCTCTACAATTGTCTGCTTTGTTCCAACTTTCTAAGCATGTAAAACTGCCTTTGTTTGTCAGTGTTGTTAAGGATTTTAAATTGGAGGATAATGAGGTTTAATTACTGAGATTGTTTTTTACTGTCAACTGTGAACGTGGATCTAAGCTTAATATTTTCCCGACTTGTGCAATTTAATCCCTAAAGCACATACTCGAATATTTATTCTTTCAGCCCCTTGAAAGTAGAATGCAGATGGTGGGAGGTGGAGCTACTGTCTAGATGGTTAGGATAAACTTGAAATACCCAATATATGCTCATGCAGATCTTCTGCACTTTAGCAAACATATTCTTGTCCCATGAATGAGAAGATGGGCCAGAACTATGAGATGTCAGATCTCCATTAGATTCCGCATATTTGTCCTATTTCCTGCCTTTGGTGAAATGTACAAACTCGTGCTTATCTCTGATAATTTTTTTTCTTTGGACTGGTCCTAACAATTTCAGTTGACTGCTGTTCGAACAATTCCTTGGGCTAAGGCAAATCTCAACTATACTGCCCAGGCACTCATTATATCTGGCGGTAAGCATGGGACTTGACTTCTCAATTTGATGACACATCTTAATGTCCATTTTAATGTAGTTGTAAAATGAGGGCCTTGCTCTGTTGCTTATGATAAATTTATACAGCGTTCGTAAGGTAAAAGCTGTGCTGCTTCCTTAACTTGCTAGTTACTCGAGTGTGTAAACTGAGTTGACGTGTTCTCGTTTTCACCAAACATTTTGAGGGCCAATAAGGTTTCACGACGCAAGACTTTTTTGAGATTTAATAGCGCATTTCAAGTAAGATATCAAGAAGAAAGAATAAGACCACTTCCTAGTGCATGAATTTAGACCTGAGGGAAACTTTAATTTGTAATTAGCAACCCACAGATTTTTTCATAAATGTATATAGATTTAGAACATTCAATAGCTATGCATTCTTCTCCTGAAGGAAGTGGGAAGACTTGATTACATTACACTGTGTGTCAAATCTGCTCCTGGTTTAGTTAACCCAGTAAATTCCAAGAACCACACAGTGGATCTGGGGCTCAACTTTTTTGTTATTCTCCTAAACTAATCGGTTGGATCTTATATATGTATGAATCTTTTCTAAACCCATGTAATGCATAAATGTTCTGCATCTCTTAGAAGCTTCAACAGCCTTAAAAATTTCCTCTACTTTCATCTTTCAACTGAGTACTGCTGGTATGTAGACTAAACTCCGATTTGCGTGTCAAGTTCGTTGATGGTACAGAAACTTTGGAAGGCGCATATATATGTCATGAAAGATGAATGAGAACGACTTTTGTCCTCTCAACTGTACATATCTTTTAATGCTTCCTGGAAAGATCATTGCAGTATACTTGCTGATATAATTTCAGTAAACACTTGAACTTGCATAAGAATTGTGCCCTTTTGACCATCATTGCTCACTGATGAAGATTAAGAAGTGAAAACACTCTCATTAGTTGATGTTAATTCATACTTGATTCGCAATCTCGTGCAGCTTCTATTGCAGCATACTTTATAACTGCAGACAAAACTATCTTGGAGTGTGCCAGGAGAAATACACAATACGATAAATCAGCTTAAAGCGAAGGAGGATCTGCTGGTGTAGTTGCAACATCTAGTAATTATGTACATCTCCTGCTATGGCCACCACCGCCTGCATTACTGCATATGAGTTGGATGTTGTTTTCCAAAGTTTTGTGTAATGCCTAACCTAAATCTTTCTTCGATGTCTCTTCTAGGTAGAATTCGAATCAGAACTGCCTTATCTTTATGCTTCACTTAAGCGCAAGGTGGTGGTTCCACATCTTCCTTGGTTGGTTGTTTACAAACGCTTGCTAAGGTGCTTTTTGCTTGGGTTCTAGGACAATTTCGTCATTCTTGATTTTCCATTTTCTGGATTTGATCCATTTAGCATCATCTTCGGAGGGTATTGCAAGAGGACCAGTAACTTGAATAATGCTGTTAATCAATTTCTCTGAGGGATGGTCTAGAATAAGTATGTTTTTCAAAAAAAATCAATGTTACGCTTGTGACTTCGTTAATTAAATCTTTTATTCTAAGAGAAAAGCATTTTATTCACAGCTCGTGACAACTGATTCCAACGGGATTTTACCAATCGGTATTTTCCAGCTTGAATCTCCTTTGAATTGCCTCGAAAGGAGAAAGCAAGGAAAGGAACTACAAAAGAAAAACATCTAAAACTTCAAAAGACCAGCCTTGCTCATTTCAATGAATCAGGTTGTGGTAATTATAACTGCATTCATCAGTGCTCTACCCCCACCCCCCACCACCCTTTCCCCCCACAAAAAAAAAATACAGGCACACGCATCCATTTGATGAGGTTTCTGTCGCTCTCTCCAAGATTAATCCCATGGAGGTCAATCATTTCTTTAAGAACTCTCTCCCAACAAGAATTGTATTTGACATAATAATAGTCATTAGACTTGTTTTTCATTTTGTTGGAGCAAAGAAAGTGCGATAATTCACTCAGGGAAGGAGGGCATATCTTCACCCTACAACTTTCAACCATCAAGTTTTGGAAGAAAATTTTTCTATTTTCTGATATATTGAAAATCTTAGATACAAATTTTAAGAAATGTATTCAACTATCTAGCATTTTAATCCCTCAGCAGGGTGCCATCCAGCCATCACTAGTTAGGTGATGGCAGTATTTGCAATTATTCACTGGCATAGTCTTGCTTTAAAATTCAAATACAAAGGATGTCAATTTTCTAGTCCTTAATATTTCTGAGTCGAGGCTTCTAAAAGTAATAAATTACTCCCTAACACTAATAATAAATAGGGAGAAAAAAATGGCACTAAAATAAAACCTGTAAGGGTTTCAAAAACTCTTCGCCCTATCAATTGGTGGAGTTCTTTCCTATTCTAATTGCAAAAATCACAAGGATATCATCCTTTAATAAAAGAAAAAAAAAAAGAGTTCACCTTAGTAACTCTTAAAATGCGTATCTGTAGATAGCATCCGCTGCACCATCTTCATCATTGCTCAGGCCAACCACATCGGCTACCGCTTTTGCCTTCTCAGATCCATTACTAAGAGCAACACCCAGAGAAGCCAATTCAAGCATCTCAACATCATTTTCCCCATCGCCAATCGCCATCACCTGATAATGGATGGAAAGTAAAAAGAATAGAACGCAAAAACATTAATGAATTTTTACCAATAAAGAACCATCAAATAAATTTGTTTTACCTAAACAGAAATAGTAACATTCTATGCAAGATGAGCTCTTGGATGACTGGATGCTAACAAACTCATTTAAAAGCCTAAGTTCTAAGTGTTTGAGAGTCTCTTACTTCTCAGGATACACACATTATGCAGCTCCAATGGAGGTTAATGCATATTATACCAGGAATTAGGCCTTTCTGACTCTGTTCCAGCAATTTCCCCGCTCAGAAAGGGGGACAGCCACTTCCAAAGAAAAGGCTGGACTTTCTTTCAAACCATACCATAATCAACTTTTTAAATAAATGTATCCTCAACTTATTCCAATCCGAAACATTTTAATATCATGTAAAAGTTGAACAATAATCTAATAATCTACATTTGGTGGTGGAAAAAGTAGTTTTGTAAATAGAGGTTTTGTTTAACTTTTACAAAAACTACGGATTAGAATAGTTTTGTAATCACCAATTGTTTTGTATCAAACCTTAAAAATGTTTGCTCACCATAATAGTCTACTATTTTTTTTTGTTTGGGAATGAATGATGTGAAGGATCAAAATTGAAATACAACAATCAAATACTATTCTTATCCTTTTTAGATTCCTCTCACCTATTATTTGGTCAGTGCAGACACTTTTTCAAGGTTACAATCCAGAAAAGGAAAGCCAGTGAAACTTTTTAGTGGAGATGAAAGCATAAACACCAAGACCAGTTGTAGCCAAGTATACATAGGAATGGGTTTTTAGCTTTTAGTACGATCTTGATTTGATCTCTAAGAGTTCTCTAACAATTAATTTGTTCTTGCGTAGAGGTTATAGTAGCTTCAAGATGACAAGGGGTTACTGAAATTGAAAAAAATGAAAAAAAGGAAGGGAACATTTAGGCAAATACCTCAGTTGGGGAAGCACCCAAATGATCAAGAAGCAATCTTACTCCTCTTCCCTTTGACGTACCAGAAGGAACAATTTCTAGCATATCTGGAACAGCTTGAACTACAGATGCATAATCTCCAGTTGCTTCTGCCCAGTATGGCCGCAAACTAGTAGCCACTCCCTCGGCGGAGTCTAAGAATATCAGTTTCTGAAAATCCAATTTCATGTCAACCCATGCAAACTTAAGAATATTTAAGAATATTATTGGTAAATATTTTACATAGTTATGCATTTCTCTGACCAACAAGGCCGATGATTTGAAATTTCACTTGAAATTTAAAAGCATCATTGAAGGCATTTGGTTCACATGTAATGCAATGTTAATGAAAGAAAATTTGGACTTTCAGAAATGAAATAAGAGGATGGCACACTATAAATAGATAAAACAGACGAGCAACATAACTGGTACTAGAATCCCATTAATAGAAACCAAGTATCAATTTAATGATATGCAACAATTAAATCCATAATTACACCACCCTTGGAGATTTGTTTATACAAGATAGATATTGGCATGATTGCAAATGTGGGGAAAGAAGAACAGCAAAGGAACCATAAAGGAATTGAAGCATGTAAGTTTAAGCACAAAGGTAAATTTGATCCTTGTTTACGTGAAATCTTCTAATACTCAGAGAAACCAGTGCAAAAAAAAGGAAGACCATAGATTAATGCTACAGTTTATTCTGACAAACACAGTGAGAAAGGATCAACATTAGTAACAAAGTTCTTTATACAAATATTTATGAGTAAAGGATAAAGAATCTGTCCATATTCAACAACCTACCTGTATATCCCCACCCGCCAAAAGCTGGTCGACTGTAGGTATGATCTCTGCCTGTCAAAAGATTACAGATAGAACACATTTAACAACTGAGAGATGAACTGATTGAAACTATTAACATGAGAATAAATTTGACAATTTAGGCACCTTTGGCTCAGAATATACTGTATGAAGCGAGTCTACAAGAGGGTGCTCAAATAATGTTAAGCAACGATCTTCACTAAATGCAATAAGAGGAATTTGATGCTTAAGAGAATACATGGATGCCTGCGAGCAAGAGAAGGCACACGTTTATCAGTATGAATGAAAGATAGAGAATTGCTTAGAACATCATAGGCTCTCCCCAATAACAGTTAATCAATCTCTCAGTTTACATGCTCAAAACCATGAAAAGGCGCACATTTATAGCACACCAGTGAAAGAATTAGAAAACAAATAATATTTCGTTTTATAGATCTGCACGTAAACAAGGCAAAAAATAGGCTATCATTATCAGGGATAACCTTGAAGCAAGTAATCATGCGGAGATACAAATAAAATGTGATTATGGACCTAGGAGTAAGCAAGAGAACATTTACCTCTCTGCAGACATTTGGATCTAAATTGCTTCGAAAAATTTCCCTGCCCTGTCTCCCATATACAAGCAATCCCTGAATCAACCACAGACAGAAAAGAATTCATTTAATTACATGATTGAAGCAGGAACTCATCTTCACGATATCATTTAGTTGCTAGCATGCAAACAGAAAAAAGCCTGGCATTGATGGCATACTCTTCACTGGGTTTGCAGGTATAAGTAATTAAATACAAGGTTCGCTTAAGATTTGTTCAGTCCTTGTTCATTCTTCTTCTAGTTAATTTCTCTCCTTCTCATTCATATTATTCTTCTTTTCTCAATAATTTCTCTACATCTTCAAACTGTTCAATATGGGTCGAGTTTACCCACTAAGAAACAAGCACATTTAACATCTTTTCAATAGCTTCACACAGAATTAAAACAAGACTCAGCAAGCTCTACTAAGCTAAGAAATATTTGAAGAAGGAACTTTAAAATCATCCTCTTTTGGGTCACTCCTCTATTTGGTAGCCAGTCCCTTTGCTCTCCTCAAGTTTGGGAGGCTAGTGAATCAATATCTACAGCCGCACCCCAATCCTTCATCCTCGGGAAAACTGAAATCTACTGTCTCCCAAGTATCCTTCAGTCAAAGCTGCCTTGAAAATTAGCATCCCTTTCTCTCCTCTGTCATTCTTAGTCTGATATCCCCCAACGCCAAGTCTACTAGAAAGGACCGTAGTAGGGAAACTAGAATAGAAAGTAAATTTTGGGCTGGCATTAATGCTAGGCAAGAGCACACCTTCAAATGAATGACTATGCCCATCCTTCCAGGCAAGGAATCTCTTTGCTACACCAGTACTACATTGGGAGGGAGTATCTGAATCGACAAGGTATGCACATGGAATAACACTACAAACAAAAGAACTTGAGCCAAAGGCCTCAGATCTACATGATACCAGGACTATTTCCTTGGAAAATAGGTTATTAGGGCAGAACATTTTTATGGGTCCTCATACCAAAAACCAATGAAAGAAGAATATATTGACGTACCTGTAGGAAAATGCCTGGAGAAAATTCTGATATGGCTCCGCCTTTTCCAGCCAAATCTACTTTCTTCAAAAGGCGGATGACAGCTGGACGAGTCTACAAATGGTACAGTAACCAACAAAATTTGTGAAATATGTACATAAGCAGCATATCCAACAAGAAACTATAGAAAACTTATAAAGTTAAAAGTGGAAGGGAAGTTGATCTATTAATTCTTACTTTCCCAGTGGCAATTACTATTTTCACACCCCTAGAGATGGCCACTTTTAGTGCTGTTGCATTTGATGTACTAACTTGACTTTCGCTGTTCAGCAGAGTACCTACACATTAAAAAGTTGAAATGAGGATATGAAAGTGACAAAATTCAGATTTTACAATCAAATCATCATGAATGCTACAACAAACATGCAATACTGCTGCTAACTTACCATCCATGTCACAGAAGATGAAGTTAAACTTTGGTCTATAAAATCGAAGGCTTCCTTCTCTCTTCCTGTCTTTTAACAATCCACATATGAGATTTAGAACTTCAAAGGGGCCAATAAGGTATTAACCAAGCTTGAATCCACCATAATCTGAAATTTCCAAAAGAAAAAAAAAAGGAGATAAGTTTACAATTGACCATACCATCAGGATAATTCAAAGGAGGACTTCCATTAGTCTCAGCATCATAAGCACTCTGAATTAATCCTTTCCCCTTCCACCCAAGACTCTTCAAAAGATGTTCTTCCTCTTTCTCCATTTCAGCTTCTGCCTTATCACTAATCTCATGGTCAAATCCCAGAAGATGCAACAACCCATGAACCTATAGGGAATAACAGAGAATAGCTCAACAATTTGATTTCATGGTGGAAACAGTCTCCTGCTGGAAGAAGACATCACCCAGCCTTCCCTTATATTTCTCTATATACACTATGTGATCATTAAGTTCATTTTTACTCCTCTTGCACATCTAGGCCATTATTTGAAGCTAACATAGCTGGTGATTCCCTCATGTCCTAAACTTGTGCATTTCTTTTTTCCATGCTGTATAGAGAGGAAAAGAATAAGTAATAATATACCCATACTAATAGCTTACAGGGAAAAATATTCCAATAAATCATAAAACTTTACTTCTTCAAACTTGAGCTGTCTATGCAGCCAGTGACAACTAGTCAGGGCTAACTGATCATATTCTATTTTTCAACATCGAGTTTGACTGAGATTGATAGCAACATCTCATTGCACTTTTTAAGAGATTAACAAGAACTAGAAATCAACTCAATAAAATACAAATTATTAGAAGATGAGACCAATGGAAGGAAGAGCACATGTCATTATGTTCCATGGCTTAAAAAATGAGCACCTAATTGACTGAGCATGTATTTCCCTAATAGGCATCTATTATGCAAACCAATAATCGGATAATATTACTAACTAAAAAGGTTAGACAACATAAATATGCTTGCACGCACCAATAGAATGCGTATCTCATCCAGAAGGGTGTGGCCTCTTTCCTCTGCCTGTCTTGCAGCTGTCTCAACAGATATTACGATATCCCCCAACATCAGCTACAAAGTAAGGAAGCATGTTATTAACAACATTCTGAACATCAAAAAAAAAAAGCCCAGATAACATGGGACAGAAAATCTTACTACTGGAAGCTTCAGTTCAGGGACGTGTTGAGACATTGAAAGGACATCAGTAGCATGGTCCTCACCCCGCCATTCTTTGTTAAGTTTGCAAATGAACTCATCATTGCAAAGAAGAACTGACAATTCAACACTCTCAAAACCGCCAACATCTGTAATTGAATTATCTCTGGTTTTATATACTGAATCTTTCAGCCCTTGGAGTCCTAATTTCATTGCCATTGGGACATTAACTCGAAGCAATTCTGCAATATCCTGCAAGGAGCAGAAGAAGTTACAAATATGATCATTTCTCTTAGCGAATAATTTCTCGGACACGTTCTTCAATCAGCTTGCTATCTCACAAACGAGCTATCCAATCAAACTCCACCAAAACGGATTCCAAAGAACTTCAAATCAATCAGAAGCTAATCTTTTTACACATGAGGGCATCAAATTAACATCCTTTGCGCCTAAAATTTCTGGAACAAATGCACACGCATTTACACAACTATTGACAGAAATAGATATGTATACACTAAAGTACCAGAATTTCAGGATCATCAGGCAACTGTTCTTCAATACAAATATTAACACTGAGCTCCAACTCCTTCTCTTTACTCTTGGCCTTTGCCCTGGCGGTAGGCGGCGCAGGCTTTCTCCTAGCCTTCCGATACTCTCTCCACGAAGCGAAAACTCTACCGAATCCTCGAGAAACGCTCCAGAACAGCCTTCTGTCGTCCTTGCAGCTCAATGCAGCAGCCGGCCCAAAAATCGAGGACTGCTGCTGCCAATAAAGCGACGTAGAAGGATAACGGAGCGGAGGAGCAAGAGGAAGAGAGATAGGATACCTGGAGGAGGAGGCATTTTGCGAAGGAGAGAGAGGCGCATGAGGAGAATTGGCCAGCGAGGGAATGAGGCGAAACGTAAGAGCACGCGCCGCCGCCATGGGCTCGGCGGCTATTTGAGAATGGGCGGGGGGCACAATCCGGAGGAAAGGAGATAATCGAGAAAGCATTCAGGTATGAGATTATTAGTATTAGTAGTATTATTGTGGTATTGGTTAATGAAATTCAATCTTCAGCGCCTTGATAGTGACTGCTTTTACTCTGTACTGCGAGGGAAAGGCGGCAATGTTAGAACGGGTTAAAGGGACTCGGGGCAGGGACTGACAAATTTCCTCTTCATCAACAGCGCGTAACTTCTTTTGTTCACCGTGTAACTTTTTTTCCACAGGTTGTATTTTCACAACAGATAGTGGTGGACCCCACACTTGGCGCGGAAATCGAGTTACCACTTGTTATCTGAGCCGCACATTTTTTTGAGGTCCAATCTGGACCATGAACCGTGCAGGGACGGTCATACTGATGACCGTCCCTGCACGGTTCATGGTCCAGATTGGACCTCAAAAAAATGTGCGGCTCAGATAACAAGTGGTAACTCGATTTCCGCGCCAAGTGTGGGGTCCACCACTATCTGTTGTGAAAATACAACCTGTGGAAAAAAAGTTACACGGTGAACAAAAGAAGTTACGCGCTGTTGATGAAGAGAAAATTTGTCAGAGACGGTTGCACCTGCAACCGTCCCTGCCCCGAGTCCGGGTTAAAGGGACATTGCAACCTCAGCCAGCCAGCTGCTACCGCTGCATATCTACGGCTGTTGTATTTTATGGAGGAGTTTTAGGTCGATGGTAACTATACACCAATGTACGAGATTCACAAATACTGATAGTGTTTGGATAACAAAAATATCTCAAATAATATTTCGCTTGCATTATAAACACATTTTTCAATCCACCCTTTTATATTTCCAATCACTTTTTTATCTCACATACATTACGTCACAAAAAGTACTACAGTAATTATTCCAAATAATATTTCAAATAATATTCTATCCAAATATCTAAAACTGTTCGAGACACAGTCAATGTGTGTGTGCAACTACAAAGACAATTCACGTTCACCTAATTCAAATGTGCAAATAGAATGTTATTTGGCAGTGGGTAGTCATGATACGAGGCAGAAGAAAATAATGACATGCCCATTTGACAAGTGAGTTTTTTAGATATTTATCTAAACTTTACTGTAACTTACTGTAGAAGTTGTAGAAAAAATTTTTAAAGTGTGTAGATTTTTTGATATTATGAAGTGTATAATTTAAAATTTTTGAGAAGTTTTTTGAGATTATTGTAACTAAAGTTGTTAAAAAATTTGTAGCAAACAAACTTGACTAAAAACTTGCTTGCCAAATAGTTACAAACGAGTCGAGTTGAGTTGCACTTTAACCTAATTGAGTTGAGTTTCGACTTAATTTTATCAATTTCGAGGTCGAACTCGAACTCGACCAGGTCTTAATGCAAAGTTCGAGTTCGACCACAACTCAAATTTGAGTCTAGTCGAGATCGAGGTCGAAATTTAAAAAATAAAAATAATTATTTTATTTTAAAAAAATAAATAAAATAATAATTTTTTTAACAAATAATAAACTATTAGGATATATATATATATAATTTTACTATTAAAATAAAAATATAAAAATATAAAATCTAGTCGACTCGCAAACTAACGAACTAAGTATTTTTGAACTTGAGTTTAACTTAGTTAGTTAAACTTGATGTTGACCGAGGTCGAGTTCAATTTGGTCAATTCGAGTTTGATTTGAGCTCGATATTGATCGAGTTCGAGTCGAGTTTTAATTTGAATTGCTCGTGATTGGCTCGCGAGCAGGTCAGATCGCGTGTAGCCCTAGTTCACACCAAAAGTCCCCCCCTCCCTTTATATATATCATACATGTTTGAATTGGGTGCAAATTGATTTACTTTTTGAGTAAATAAATTTATATTTTGTTAAAATGTATAAACCGTTCACTTTTTGGATTGGATTTTTGTAGGAATGACTAGGAAAGGCAGGAGAAGAAAATGATATGAACCTTCAACCGTTTTATTTTTCTTTTATAGGCAGGGGAAGGGTGTAGAAGGGAGGAATTGAACTCATATCTTTAATTTTTGAAGTCTCAATTTTAGCTAATAAAAGTTCACATCTTCAACAATCTTCCAAATGAGGTGAAAAAAAAAAGGAACTCTGCTAGTACCTAATAGAATAATGAAATATCTATACAACATACTATATAAAGTCAAAGGAATGGTAATTAGTATAAACTTTTTATCTCATTTTTTGAACTTTCAAAATGTTATTCTAAAAAGAAACTAATTTTTACCCTACTTATTTGGTCACATTTTTCCAGCATATCTACTTATAATCACCCTAAATATTGTAACTACTAAATTGCTATAACCTTATAAACCAGTTCTTTAATAAATTTATATAAACTGTATTTATGTGAAAAATAAAATTTGTATAAATTAATTCATTTAATTATTTTTAAATTGCACACACATTGGGTGTGCGCTTAACACTAGTATCCGTCAAAATCTAATGATCTTGCTCACCTTATATTGTTGAAGACTCTTTTGATTTTTCCCCAGAGGTCAGAATTGTTCTTATCTAAGTTATCAGGGATGCAAAGCTTGGCGGAATATTCTGGTTTACTTGTACATGACCAACTGGTGAAGCAAAGCAAAGAACATTGAATTGGCATCTATCAAGATTAAAACTGCTAAATGCATAACCTTCACCAAAAAATTTACATGATAGTATTACATTTTATACAGAACCCTGCATAACTATGAAGCATGTCAGACTCTATTACAAACCAAAACTAGTTAATAATTTTTCTGAATAATTCTCTTGAAATTAAAACTGATAGAAGTACTCAAAACATATAGCGCTGCTAAGATTGAGCAATTGATACTAAATCATTCAGCACTTCTTTTTTCCCTTCCTTGAGGGGTCAGGAGTTTTTTAGACACCGCAGCTGAAGCTGTCATCATCTTCATTCATTATCTTCTTAGACCTGCACTTGTAGCTTGAAAGATACTTGGCACTGCCCAGTAAAGGAGCAATGTCGCAGCCTGCCTTCAGGCCTCCATTATCTTCTAGAGGGGTGCAGCGATGGAGAATCTGCAGAATTTCTTTCATGGAAGGCCTACAATTCGGTATTGAGTTGGTGCATACAAGCCCCAATCTGAGCACAGTAGTCATCACTTCCAGATAGCGTTGCTCCCTGATCTCCTCGTCTATAGCATCAGCTATAGGTTTCCCTTCACCATAATGCTTCCATGCCCATTCTACAAGGCTTGTATGCTCATCCCCACCATTAGGTTCTCTTCCAGTCACCAGTTCCAACAAGACAACTCCAAAGCTGTAAACATCAGTCTTTTCATTCACCTTTGTTGTATAGGCATACTCTGCAATTCATGCAACACACCAGTTAGTCAACAGTGCCCATGATTAAGTGATTTGAGATTAAAAAGTATTTTAAGTTCATTTATTTACCTGGGGCAATGTAACCAAACGAGCCAGCAACAGCAGACATTGTGAGAGGCTCATCTTTCTTTACTAAGAGCTTGGCCAGACCAAAATCAGCTATCTTTGCATCGAAGCCAGAATCCAACAAGATATTGCTGGACTTCACGTCTCGATGGAGAATTGGAGGACTGCAGTCATGGTGCATGTAGCAGAGGCCTTGAGCAGCTCCATAGGCGATTTTCAACCTCATCGGCCAAGTCAAGACAAAGTTTTGAACTGGAGTGGTCAGTGAAGATGGCTTTTTCTTCTTCCCATGTAGCCATCTATCAAGACTATGGTTCTCCATGTACTCGTATACAAGAAGCTTTGAGTCTTCACTTGAAATACAGCACAACAACTTTACTATATTAGAATGTCTGATCGATCCCAGTATCTGAACCTCAGCAAGAAATTCACTCTCATGCTTGTGATCCAATTTCTTGCTACTCCAGATTTTCTTAACAGCAATATACTCACCTGGCCGGTGCACTGGGATTTTGTACACCTTACCTGAGCCACCGCTCCCAATCATGTTACCTTCTGTCAAACAGGACAAGATGTTTTCCTCTGTAAAATCTAGTCTCTGGAATGAGGTCAATTTCCATGTTGCAAGATCACATCTTTGCTTCTTCTTCCAAAACAAGGTCATCACTGCAGTAACTAGGAATGCAATTACTACCAGCACCAGAACAACCGCAAGAATTCTTGGTGACAACTTGTTAGACCGCTGTGATTTGACATTACAACTTGGTAAATTTGAGATCAAATTAATGGCACAAAGATGGGAATTGTTTAAGAAACTCCTTTCAAAGGCCATGTTATCAAACTCACTGGGAATTTTTCCAGCCAGTCGATTGGAAGACAAATTCAAAGTGGTGAGTTTTAAACTGCCTAATTCTGGTGGTATTGAACCGGAAAGTTGATTCTCTGATAAGTCCAGATCAAGGAGGTCAGGTAAAGAACCTATCGCAGATGGAATTGGACCAGAAAGATCATTCCTTGAGAGATTCAAATTGGTAAGAGAAATCCAGGATATTATTTGTGACGGAAGTCCACCGGAAAGATAATTCCCATCAAGTGTCAGCGTGATGAGCTGAGAAAGGTTAGTCAGCTGAACTGGAATAGGCCCTGAAAGCATATTGTTGCCAGCCTTGAACACAGTCAATTTCGCCCAAGACGATATCTCGACTGGAATTTGACCAGAAAACTTGTTATCATCGATCTCCACACGAGTCAAACTCCACGCTACCATCCTCGGAAGCCCACCTGAAAATGAGTTATTACTCAGCATCACACTTGTCATGTTCTTTAATGTCCAAATGCCTGCTGGAACCTCCCCCGACAACCCATTGTAATGGAGCTGAATTGTTCTCAAAGTATCACAAGTTTCAAGCGACTTTGGTATGCCACCATTTAGATTATTGGAGTAGGCGACCACACCAAACAAAGTCCCTCCTGCACACAAATTCTCCGGTATATTCCCGGTGAATTGGTTATTAGAAACTTCAACAGCTTCAAGTTTAGAATGAAGGCCTAATTCTGGTGGTAAAACACCACTCAATTTGTTATTGAAAATGCGAAAATTAATCAGGCCTGGAAGTAGGCCAATACTCGCGGGAACTTCTCCCTCCAGCTGATTGGAATACAGAATCAAAAACTGCAACTGCTGCAACTTGCCAACATCTGCAGGTATGATTCCTGTCAATCTATTAATGGAAAGATCCATTTGAGTCAAATTCAACGACTCGATCACCGATGGAATTGGTCCCGAAAACCAGTTTCTATACAAAAGAACAACGCTCAGGTTCTTTAACAAGAGTAGCCCACTTGGGATTCCGCCATCCATGTCATTTAGAGCCAAATCCAAATGCTCAAGATTGGTAAGGCTGCTAAAACTCTCTGGAATTTGGCCAATCAAGTTTGTACCCGCCATCCAAATGAACTTAGCTTTGCTTAGCTTTCCGAACTCTGGTGGGATTGCCGCCGGCAAGAACTGGTTATACGCCATCGCAAGGACTTCAAGATTGGATAAGTTCCCAATTTCAGCTGGAAATGTGCCATTGAACAAGTTTGAATGCAAAAACAGAGTCTTTAACTCTGTCAAGTTGCCGATGGCCGGTGGGATGTCTCCGGTGAAGTTGTTGCCGCTGATATCAAGGTACTGAAGTTTCTGGAGGCGGTTGATGTCTGGTGGAAGGTCCCCGACGAAGATGTTCTGAGAGAGGTCTAAGTATTGAAGTTTTGAGCACTCGTACAAAGATGTTGGGAAGGTTTGGAAGATCAAGTTATTAGCAAGAACAATAGAAGCGAGGTTTTTGAGGTTGCAAATAAAGTCTGGGATTGCTCCGGATATGCTTTTATCTGAGAGGTGAATTCCGGTGACCGTGCCACCGCCGGAGCAATTAATTTCTCGCCAGCTGCATGGGGAGGAGGTGGAGTTCCATGACTGGAGGGTTCCTGGATTGCCCCACTTCTCTTTGAGGTTGAGTAGAATCGTTCTTTCAGTAACTGACGCTTGCGAATTTACCAAAAGGGGTAGGGAAATTAGGAGGAAATGAAGAAGAAGCTGTGGTATTTTGCTGAATGTCAAGGTTAGTTCAGTCATTTGATTCCTCGCCGGCCGTTGGCGATGGTGGTGGAGGAGGAGGAAGCTGAGGTGTTGTTAGTCAGTTTTCCCGGGGGAACTGGTGGGAGTAACGGTTAAATTTCGAAACTTTGGCCAGCTCTTGAATGTTTGCTGGGATTTATTGGTGTGAATAAGAGAAGAGGAAGCTTGTGTTTAATCATGATTCATTGGACCACATATGACCGTTTCATTATTACACGTTTTACTGGTTCGGTCAGCAAATCCTAAACAAAGTTAGTAAAATAAACTGATTAGTTAGTGGGAGACTGGGAGTGAAAGTGATAATGGGGGGCCGGAGCTTAGAGTTTGGTTTTTACACGGGTTGGACTAAGCTAATAAATAATTTCACGTGGGTCCGTTGTACTTTGAAAGCTAGGAATCTTATTTTCTAGCATGAGATTTTTGGATTAATCTTCACCGTCAATGCATTACAACTCATTTGAATTCCAAATTTTACTCATATGTCCGTACATACAACTGTGATAGTATATATATACTGTGAGTATATAAGATTTATGCAAGATTTTTTTTTTTATATTATGAAGCTTTAATGATGATTTTGTCTAATTTATAACTTAGGCTCTGTTTGATAATCTAATTCAACACTTAAATTTAATGGATTCAGATCTTAACACATTCAAACCGTTTGATAACAAAAATTTGAACATCTGAATTAATTAAGTGGCACTGAATTTCTTAGGCAAAACTTGCTTTCAAAATTAAGTGATAAACTATTTACTTATCAATGAATATGATATGCACTCAAATATATTAGATTTAATACTTAATAATTCAATAACTTAATTGGTTCAGATTTTTTATTTTTTATTTTTGATTTTAGTTTTATCAAATGCACAATTAGAGTCCGTTTGATAACCTAATTCAATGATGAAACTTGATTTTAACATGTTCATATGCGTTTAAATTAATTAAGTGGCACTGAAGTTATTAGATAAATTTTGCTCCAAAAATAAAATAAGTGTCAAGTTATTCGCTTATCACTTAATCTAATATACGTTCAAATGTATCAGATTTAATACAATAGCTTAATGGATTTAGAACTTAGATTTCAATTTTCAATTTTCTGATTTCAGTTTTATCAAACACAACTTAAGACTTGTACATTTAATAACAATATTGTTATATAGGTATGTCATCTATGCAAAATATAAATTTAAAATTTAACTTAAAATTAATTATAATACATCCAAACTTGTCCGTGTATGTAAAATTAATTTATTTAATGATTTATTTGTTAATTTTGAGCAACAAAATTTAGGAGTCTTCCTGACTGATGCCGGCATCTGCACTACGAGTCTTCAAACTTCCTAGCAAAATCAAATGCAAATTCCAACCACTTTCACCAAAAGCCACGAGAAGAAGATCACGGTCTTCTTGTTGGAAATTGGGTTATTTCATCTTCCCAAACAATCTTTCTACGAAAACTAAGAGAATTTTACTTTGAGGTTTTCTTTTTTTAATCCTTCAATCCTTCTTTACACCCTTTTCCATTCTCAGGCACATAAATTCAACCGTTAAAGACACATAATTCGAACCCTAAATGTGATTGTAGAAAAGATTTTAAGAACTCTTTCGTGATCGTAGTCCCAAGTTTATAGTAACTCCTCTTACTTTTCATGTGTTTCTTTCTTGTGGTTTTTGGTTGCCGTCTAATTTATGCGCATATGTTGTCTTTCTCTCGCTAAATTCTCTCGAGACATGATAACTAGAAGTCTCTCTTGCATGGCTACGAACCAGGCAGTGCATTTGTATCTTTCCTTTTTCCTTCCAGCCAGAATCCGTATAAGAAGCTTCTGCCTAGCAAAGCCAATTTGAGGCCAAGGGAGAAGTTAAAATTTTCCTTTCAATGATGCATAATTTAGGCATTGATAGTGAAGTTCATAACCAGATTAAGCGCATAGGAAATTAATAATTTCTTAGGTAATCAAAGAGATTCCACCATAAGTCCACAACTGCTCCCAATACCACAAGCAAGCATAACGACATTCAAAGCTGCAGTATTTTAGAATCATAGAGATGAAGGAGAAAGATTTGTCTATTTCTGAAGAAAGGAGAAAGAAGACTTAAATATTATAATGAATCTTGAAGAGTTTTGTTACTCGTCATGAAATGAAGGTTCAACTTCTAAAAATTTTCATTCTCTTTTCCGTTTCTTATTAACCATGTTGTTAACCCTGAAACAGTGCTTGACTATTCATAAAGTTTGAAGAAAAAGATTTGTAAAAGCTTGAAATTATATTTAGCATGCCACTCTTTCGGCAATATTTTGAAAACCACATAAAACTTCTCCTATCATCCCTAATTAGAATTGAACAAAACTGAAAACTATCATTGGTAATGGAAAACCTCAAATTCTGGCCATGAAATGCTTGAAGTTGATGTGCATGAGGAGTTCAAAGGAAACTGTGCAATGTAAACTCCATATAATTGTTTTAAATCATGACATGTAAACAAATGGTGTATTATTATTTTTATCATTTTTTTCTTATCAAGAACTGAGTGGGACTTAAGAAACAATAAATGAGAGGAAGAAGGACAATTTGAACCCAGAACCCTTAAGTTCTAGGGCATTATTTCTATAGCAAATTATTTGGATGACCACCAAACTTTTAGAATCGTTGAATTTTGACCATTGAACTATTAAAAGTCTAGTTTTAATCATTAAACTATCTAAAGTTTAAATATCGAGCCATTCCGTTAGATTTAATCGTTAAACATTACAGATTTGAGTATTCGTACGATTCACGAGACAAAAGAAGGGAGCATATTTAACGATTAAATTTGACAGAATGACGTGAAATTTAAACTTTAGATAATTCAGTGATCAAAACTAGACTTTTAATAATTCAGTGATTAAAACTCAACAATTCTAAAAGTTTAGTGGTCATCCAAATAATTTCCTCTTATTTCTATCTCTTAGTACTGTAGATTTTATATTTTCCAGCCTGATTTTTTTTTTCTGTCAAACGATAGAAACCAACACACACGCACAATTAGATTACACTCAGAGGTTACACAATTAGATTTCCAGCCTGATTAGTCTAGAAAGGATCAGATTCAGGCCCCAGATTAATTGACAACTGCACAACATAGAGAATGGCCTTTTCCACGGTCAAAGAATTCAGTGGCCTGAAGACAAACAACGGTGTGTCTCACACCAGGGGTCCGCGACAAGCAAGTGGCAGCTAACTGGAAATTTAGGAGACTTTTGAGCTGATTGGTAGATTAGTCAAATTGATTAAAATCCCGTGGTCTATTATTGACTACCCTTGAATTCTGTTTCTTGATCCGACATTGATTTCACTCATGGAAATTTTCGTGTTGCTAAAATTTTCTACAAGGAGGAGAAGAAGAAAATAGCAATTGTTTGGCATGGTGGGGGCACATAAACGTTAAATAAAAGATTGATCCTTAAATTATTCGTCTGAGTTACTGTACTTATATCTAATCATTGAATATACAAAGTAGAATTGACTTGGATAGAATATAGGGTGTTTCCTAAATTATTAGGACAAAACACTAACAAGCCTGACGTATGTCAAATGTGTAAAAATAAAAAGGAAAATCGTTCAAAACTTCCCTCACATTTTATAAAATAATTTTTTTCGTTCATCACTTTTCAAAGTATAATTTTACGTCCCTTACAAATTCACATTGATCAAATTTGATCCTTATCTAGATTTCTGATTAATTTTTTATCGGAATCCACCACATACCTTGCACATGATCAATTTTTTAGGCACAAAAGTGTGAAAATCATATTTTATATAATTTGGTTTATAGTTTTCACATTTCATAAAATGAATTTTTTTGTCCATCACATTTTACAAAATGAATTATAACTTGATCACGTGTTATGCACATGGTGGATTCCGACAGAAAACTAGTCAAAAACGTAGATAGGAACTAAATTTGACCAATGTAAATTTATAAGAGATGTAAATTAAACTTTTAAAAATGAGAGATAAAAAAAGTCATTTTACAAAATGTGAGGGATGTTATAAACCATTTTTTCAAAACAAAATTTCAAATTTCAATAAATCTTAAGTGATATACATTCAATTCTCCTAGTATTAAAGAAAATTTACATTGAAAATCATTTTAAAAAATTCCTAGGATATAATACTATGAGCTTTTTCATTTCTAAGATCAATAAATTATCCCATCGGAAAGAAGGAAAAAGAAAAAGAAAACGAAAAAGTACAGCAAGTGTTACAGAGAAAGAAAAAAAAAAACTAGATTTTGGTTTTCATTTCAATGCATGAATTATAGGAACAACAAATGTGTGATGCGCAGCCAAAACAATTACGGATGGAAATTTAATAAGTTGAATGCACTTTAAATAAATGGGGACATCATAATTATTTGAAGTATTAATTTTTTGAGCTAATGCATATTATTATTTAGCAGCCGAATATATTCTTCACCAAAGTGCAGTTTAATTATGTTAGACGCATAAGCTCAGTTTGTAAACTTTTCCTTAACCAAATATCGAGATTACTCGAATATAAACGATGACTTGACGTATTATTTGCGTTTCTTCTATTATATGTGTGTTTTTATTTAAATGGGCATAACACAGAGCACAGTTCAATTTTTTTTTTATTATAATCTGTCTGTTATTTAGATTGGAGCTTAAAACACGAGGGACAATGCTTGAGAATGGTTTGTCGTCCAATACGAAGTTGTACAATTCTTTTATTCTTTCTAATCTACAAAAGTCGATAATTTTGTTGATAGAATCAGTGGCGGAGGCAAAGGCCTCTATTCAGGGAGTGCAATAATATTAGCTTAAATTTACAAAGTGTTGGATTGTAGATTTCTGAAATATTTGTTATAGTAAACATGCTATCATAAATTCATTATTTTTCAACTCATTCAATGGTATAAAATTATGAGTAAGAATATAAGATGTATATTCTAATTAATATATACAATTGGCAGATAATTTATACACAATTGAATTGTTAAATGAATGTTTCGTGGACTTGTAATTCATATAAATGGACGTGTAAAAAAAGTTAATATTAAATAAATACCATTTGCTTACAAAAAACAAATTACACTTAATGGAAAGGAAAAAAATAACATCATGTAATATAGTTTAGTTCAATGTTCACCATTGTGGAAATAGAGATGACAATTGTAAAAGATTTTAACAATTTTGGAAGGTAATTATGAGGTTTTTTTTTTGTTTTTTTTTTATTTATCATTTTTTTTTTTGTCAATCGTCATCCCTCCTTCTACTCTATCCTAATCTAACTAGGGGAAGGCCCAACTGGACCTACGGGGAATGGATGAGAACAGAACCATCATCGAATCAGATGGGTGCGTCCATCACCGGACTGAATTTTTTTTTTTAAAAAAAACCATACAATGTGGCATTTTGGTGGGAGGCAAGGTTCAAACCCTTGCTTCCCACTCCACCAAAGCGTTAAAGGCTAGGTGGTGGCCACCAGCCTTTGGTAATTATTGAGGTTAAAGGGAACACTACCAAAATTCAGGGAGGGTAAGAGTGAAACTATATTATAATTTGTAAAATTTTTATAGACTATACTAAAGTTTTTAGAAAATTAAGGGGTTACAATTCCACCCCTCGCCTCAACATGGCTCTGCCACTAGATAGAACGAATGATTATACTTAATAATTAGTCAACATATATTATTGTCAATAACATGCAAAAAATCTAACCTAACTAGTCAGATTTATGGTGAATAGTCAGTTTTCGATGTCTAAATTCTCTTTTTCATAACTTTGTGGGCATTATGTCAAAAAAAATATTTTTTTAAAAAAAATAGATTATTCATTTAAGCGTCCACTTTGTTCCTCTTGTTTTTGCGCACATAGTTTTCCTTTTAGTTATTCGGCAGACTCCACTTCGCGCGAAGCGCGTATTATCAATACCGTGTCTATTGTTAGCAAAGCGTAGTTTTTCATTAAGTAAACTCATAAATATTAATTTAAGCAAACGCAAATTTGCCCAACTACCTAGTGAAATTAGTGGCTAGTCATTAATCAAGCGTTGAACCATAGTCCCCAACTCCTATTGCATAGTCCCCAACTAATATTTATGAGTTTACTTAATGAAAAACTACGGCTCCGTTTGGATTAGCTGTTTTTGGGTTTGTTTTTCAAAAACACCACTGTAACATTTTGAATCTGAAAAACAAGTCCGTTTGGATTAGTTGTTTTTTGGGTTGTTTTTCAAAAACTATATGAAAAACTTTTACTGTAGATTTTTTTGGATTATTTTTAGAGGTATTTTTGAAACATATTTTTGAGTATTTTTAGAATATTATAATTTTTATATTTTTATATAAATATACATTTATGCATTTATAATACATTTATAGATATTTATAAATAAATATATTTATATATTCATATAAAAATATATAAATGTATTATATTATATATAATACATAATATAAATATATTTATAAATGTATAAGTGTATATTATTATAAATGTATAAATTATAAATGAATATTATAAATATATTATAAATTATAAGTGTATATTATTATAAATGTATAAACTAGTATATTATAAATATATATTAATATTATGTAGAAATGTATTTATATAATTAATATAAATGTATATATGTATTGATATTATGTATAAATGTAAAATTAATATTATGTATATTAATATAAATGTATAAATATATTATATTATATATAATACATAATATAAATATATTTATAAATGTATAAGTGTATATTATTATAAATGTATAAATTATAAATGAATATTATAAATATATTATAAATTATAAGTGTATATTATTATAAATGTATAAATTAGTATATTATAAATATATATTAATATTATGTAGAAATGTATTTATATAATTAATATAAATGTATATATGTATTGATATTATGTATAAATGTAAAATTAATATTATGTATATTAATATAAATGTATAAATGTATTATATTATATATAATACATAATATAAATGTATATTTAAATGTATAAGTGTATATTATTAAAAATGTATAAATTATAAATGAATATTATATAAATGTATAAATGTATAAATTAATAAATTATAAATATATATTAATATTATGTAGAAATGTATTAATATAATTATTATAAATATATACATGTATTAATATTATGTATAAATGTAAAATTAATATTATGTATATTAATATAAATATATAAATGTATTATATTATATATTATACATAATATAAATGTATATTATAAATATACATAAATATTTATATATTATGTATAAATGTACATTTATATAAATGTATAATATATTATATATTATATATTATATAATTTATATAACATATAATAGTTATGTAAATATATTATAAATATATAAAAATATATTATAAATAAAATAAAATATTTATAATATGTATGTATAAATATATAATATTAGAAATGTATAATATATATAATATACATTATTATTAATATAATTTATGTATAATATACATAATTGAAATATACATATTAATATATATTATAAAACAAAATTGAATAAATATATTTATAAATTTATATATAAATAAATGTATTTATATAAATATATAATATTTATTTCAATTGATATAATATATATAATATTATACATAATTGAAATAAATATATTTATATTAATATAATATATATAATATACATAATTGAAATATACATATTAAAATACATAATTGAAATATACATATTAAAATATAATTGAAATATACATATTAAAATACATAATTAAAATATACAAATTGAAATATACTTATTAAAATATACAAATTAAATATACATAATTGAAATATATTTGAAGTTGTTTTTGATATATTGTTTGGATATGGTGTTTTTGAAGTTGTTTTTGAAATACACATTACTGTAGCATTTGGAATGTGAAAAACAATTTTTAAAAAACATGTGCAAAAACACTCAATCCAAACGCAGCCGTAGTTTTTCATTAAGTAAACTCATAAATATTAATTTAAGCAAACGCAAATTTGCCCAACTACCTAGTGAAATTAGTGGCTAGTCATTAATCAAGCGTTGAACCATAGTCCCCAACTCCTATTGCATAGGGCTAGGCCGCCACTAATTCTAGAACTTCTGTATGGAGCTTTACTCACCCCACAATACTTTTTGTGCTGTTGAAGTAGATTTAATAGCTTTATGTTATGAAAATACCATTGTGCATCGTTGACCCTGCAACAATCTGCTACAAGACTACATAATTCTTCTTCCTCATAATTATCATTACAAGCCTAGGAATTAGTAAATACAATTTTTTTGAATCAGAAATTGACTAAAATCATCCTCAGCCCCCCTAGTTAGCCAACAGGTCTGGGCACTGATAAACTAAGTGCGCGTTTGATAAAAATGAAGTATGAAACTGAAATTTGAATCTTTTAAACAAATGAATTATTAAGCACTAAATCTAATGCGTTTGAGAATGTATTGTATTAAGTGATAACTGAATAAGTTATCACTTATTTTTTAAAACAAGTTTTGTTTAAAAAATTCAGTGTCATTTAATTAATTTAGATATTCTATTTTTTATCATCAAACGCTTCTGAACACGTTATGATCTGAATTTATTAAGTTTAAGTACTAAATTAGGTTGTTTCACAGGGCCTAAGTTCATGCTTAGCAATTTCGTTATTATAATTAATATGAGAAAACTTGATGCTCAAATGCCCAATTAGCAAAGAGAATACGTACGACCACAGCAGTCAAGATAGTACTAAATTTGGGCAGGGAGGTTTCTGTAGCAGCGCGCACGGACAACTTTTCCAAGTTGAAAATGGCAGGTGACCTGAAAGCGTGCTCTTAAGCAAAAGTTTCATTATTAAGCTTTTGAGTGCGGTGCCGGCGGACCTTGAAAATTATGCTATATGAATCAAGAAACAAATTATATACTCCACATGGACTTGATTCATATAATAAGGCAAAAAAAAAAAAAAAACAAAACAAAAGGATCAATTAGATATTGGATGATTTGCAAAATAGCTAAGTTAGGCAGGCAGTCCAACAAATACAGACCAATTTTTTTTTGCAATTTTTTACGTCATTTTCAGCTTGGTTTTGCATCTGCATGTAGAGAAGATAGATGGATGCAGGCCATGCAATGAGAATTTATTTATTTGTTTATTGATTGATAAGTTATTCCTCTACAAAATGTTCCATGACATTGATTATGTCTTAGGTTCGTTTAGATTGGTTGGTTTGAGTTTAAGGAAGGATTTGAAATGAGTTGACATGAGATCCATATTTTAATTTAATTGAATTACATTGTTTAATTGATATTATGTGACGAGGAGGGATTTGGAATCATACCTAAGTTTAGTGTAATTGAAATTCATTAGTTTCAACTCTACAAATTCCTCTAGGCTGTGCCTGGATTGAGGGATTCGACGAAAATTTTGAAATTTTCTCAAATCCCTCTAGTTGTTTAGATTATTTAAGAAGCATTTGAATTTATGAATCACCAATTATCGCAGTATTTAAAATATATTTCGATAATTGGTGAATTACAAATCCAAATATTTCTTAAACAATTCAAAATATTAAAACGATTTGGATGAATTTCAAATTCTTCGTCAAATTCCTTAATCCAAACGAATTTAATTCATAAATTTCAAATGCAAATCTCTTTTTAAGTCATCGAAACACGTTAGGGAATCTGGGAAAAAAATTTAAAATCTAGTTCCCCCCTAAATCCAAGGACTCAAAGACACATTTTTTGGATATTGTTGTGTTGCTAACAGTTCCTACAAGAAGGAGAAAAAGAATATAACAATTAGATCGCATTTTAAAACAACTAGGGCTCATAAACTCCACATAAAAGGATTGATCCTAAAATACTTTTAGTTCATGTGAGTTACATATGTCTTTTTTTTTTTCCAAAAAGAGTTATATATGTTTTATGCCTACTTCGATCTAATAATTAGCAGCTAATCAATGAACATACAGGCTATAAAATTTACTTGGATAGAACACAGATTAATATTTTTCACACTGTAATATAAAATTTGTTTTAGACTAACAATTTGGGATATCGCGTGTGTAAATTTTTTTTTTTAATTTTGAATAAATCTTATGCAGTAAGCATCCAACTCCATTAATGTTTAAAGAAAAAATATAAACAAATTTTTTCCTTCCTACCCCTCTCTCACACCCAACTGCCAGGTACCAAATTCAAAATCTGATAGCGGGAAGACTCTAAAAATTCTCTCCTAACCACTAGGCCGACCCTAATAACTAAGAAAAAAATATAAAATTTGACAAGTTAAGAAGCATACATATTAGGAAATAATAATATATATATTTTTTTCATTTCTATGCTGAATAGATGCTCTCATGGGGAAAAAATTATGACAAGTATTACGTAGAAAAGAAGCTAGGTTTTACAAAACTAAAAGTAAACAAATATAGTCCAATTTAAATAAAAGATCTGGCTAACAGGTCGTGAGTAGGTAATAGTAGGTATTATGTAGAAAAAGAGCTAGATTTTACGAATAAAAAATTTAATAATATACCGTAGTCTAAATAAAGAGTTTGGCTAAAGGGTGAGGAGATTTGTTAGGTGTTAAATTTTTTGTAGAGACAAGTTAATTTGGTAAAATGTCTAAATACAAGGTTACGATAAATGTGTGTGTGGTAAGTTGGAATTTTTTTTTTTTTTTTTACACAAATTATCCCATTTTTGTTCAAAATTATAGTCCAACTCTTTTAAATGCTTCCCAAAATAGATACTTTGATAATAGAGCTTTGAAGTAGCTACTTCAGATAGTGAAATCTCTACTTTGGGAAGGAATTTTTTTTTTTATATATATGTATACAAAAAAAACCATATTGGATTTTCATTTTTCTAATAAGAAACCATATTATACAAATTAACAGAGAATACTACTAGAAAGCCAACTGGGATCTGATAACATTTCATCAACTCATAAACCAAGTGCATAATAAAAGAAATTTCTTGTTCTGGTTACTGTTGAATTTTGTAAGCCAATGTTTAACCACAAGTGCAATGCCCAATTAGAGAACAGAACACAGGAGTTCAGCAGATAAGATGTCGAAAATTTGGACAGGTTTTTATGGGCTTGTGGGCATGATTTCGTAAGTTGAAAATGGTGCAAGTGATCTGAATACATGCTAATGAGCAGCTTTTGTCTTCTGAGTGGACGAACACAGATCTTCAAAACTGTATGCAAATCAAGAACTGAATCAGTCAAGTCTGTAGCCTGCAGCCATATACTTCACTTGGACTTTAGGGTTCATGGATCAAGTAGGATATTATCGAACATAACAACAAGGGAAGGAAGAAATGGATCAACTAAAGATTTGATGATCAGAAAAATAACAAGTTAGGCAGGCGGTCCAACAAATAAACACCATAGAAAGTGATCAAATTACTGTAACAGCTTCAGATATCATAGGATGGTGTTCTTCAATGATGCTTGCCATAAAAATCACTAATAGATAATTGAGTTTTGTAATTAATAGAAACGGTGCCTTGAAGCAAGACTAAGCATCCTAATGAGATCTGTAACCTTAAATTGAATGTCTCAATAGAATTTTCTCACTTACAAAATCACATAAGAAATCTGAGTACAATTTGCAGAAGGATTGAGTTCTTCGCATCATATGTTGCTCTATTTTTGGTTATTCAAAGACAAGATGATTTTCTCTTGAAGGAAACATTCTGGAACAGCTTATTTTCCAGGCTTCCTGATTCTTCAGTTCTTTTAACCGCGATGGATTATATTCAAGTCCTTTATTTTTTTTTTTGGGCATCAATGTTTAAGGCTCTAATGCTGAGTCAAAACTGTCTGCAAATAGAAAGATAGGAGGCTTGGATTGAGGACGGGTAATACACTAAAAGTTTCCACTGCCATGATTATTGATCAAGGAACTTTTTAAATTATGCTTCCATCAGGGAACATTATTAAAGATTTTGGCACATCACCATCCAGAATTAGAAATGAAATCAGGGCTTTTCATGGTTCCAGCATTTGTGGACACAAGTGTTAGGTTTTGCTGAATCTGCATAATCACTGAATTTCTAGTGGACAGTAAGTACAACAGAAGACTCCTGCCAAGAAGGAAAATTAATAGGACAGCTAAGAAGAATTTGCAAGATCTCATTCATGGCAGGCCTTTGAGAAGGTGAAGGGCTAGTGCACTTGAGTCCTAGTTTGAACACTGCTGTCATTGTTTCCAAGTAACATGGTTCCATGATTTCCTCATCCAAAGCAGTGATAATTGACTTTTCTTCTTCGTAATGCTGCCATGCCCATTGTACAAGGTTCATTTGTTCATCCACAATTATAGGTTGTCTTCCAGTTGTTAGCTCAAGCAGTACCACACCAAAACTATAGACATCGCTCTTCACATTTAATTTTGATGTGTAGGCGTACTCTGCAGACAAGTGAGTATGAAATTGTGAGCTTCTCAACAGAAAATGAGAACAAGATTCAATACTGATAAGTCGGCATGTAAAGAGAGGGCTAAACATTCCAACTCAATTGAGACTCGAGTAGAGAGTGCAGAAAAATATGGTTGAGGTTCACTCCTCTATTCTGAAGTGTCATTTAAGGTGAAAACCATAAGGGAAAATGGTGCAACCCGCAACGATGAATTTCTTAATGTGAAAAAAATCACCCTAGCTGCAAGAAGAGGAAAGGAGAGATGTACCTGGGGCAATATAACCAAAAGTTCCAGCAACTGCAGATGCTGTCTCAGGCTCTCCTTCTTTCACCAGAACTTTTGCAAGTCCATAATCTGCTATTTTTGCATTCAACCCCGAATCCAAGAGAATATTGCTGGACTTTATATCGCGATGTACTATAGGTGGAGAGCAGTCATGGTGCATGTAGCAAAGCCCCTGAGCAGTTCCAATGGCTATGCGCAGCCTTGTTGGCCAGTCCAGAACATCTCCTGGGGTACTATCACAAGCTTCTGAAGTTGTGCTTCCTGCTTTCTTATGCAGCCACTTATCAAGGCTCTGATTCTCCATGTACTCATATATGAGGAGCTTAGTGGTTTTGCTAGAAATGCAACCCAAGAGCTTCACTATGTTGCAATGCCTAATCATCCCCAGTACTTGAACTTCTGCAAGAAATTCCCTCTCAAGCCTTTGGTCCGACTTCTTGTCATTCCATACCCTCTTCACCGCAACTTTTTCACCAATTGGATTGATAATAATCCGATATACCTTCCCACTACCCCCTCTTCCAATCAGATTATTTTCTGACAAGCTGGATAAGATGTCTGACTCTGTAAAATTCAACTTGTGAAACCAGATGAATTCCCACTCAGGAATATCATTAGTATGTACTTTCCTTCTGTGCTGACCATACTTCTTAGCTAAGAAATAGACAGATAATCCACTAGCAAGTATAAAACCAAAGATGGCAGCGAGAATGTAGAGCAACATATGAGCTTTTTTTTTAGTGCAAAGAGGAAGTTGAAGAATTTTGTTGTCAGTACACAGGTTCAAGTTCTCACTGAAACTCAAGGTATAATCTGCTTTCTCATACTCATCAGGGACAAGCCCAAAGAGTCGATTGCTACTCAAGTCAAGTACTTTAAGATTTGGATTGACAATACCTGATGGTAGCGATCCAGAGAATTGATTGGAACCTAGCAATAGAGTTTGAAGATTGTGCAGTTTGTTAAAACCTCCAGGTATAGATCCTGCCAATCTATTATCTGAGAGGTCCAGAGTTTCAAGGTTTGTTAGATTGACAACAATAAACTGCGGAATTTCACCTATCAAATTTGTTTGGCCCATGGATAACGACTTCAACTTCTTTAGCCCAGCAAACTCCAGGGGAATTTCATCTGGAGCCAACCCCTCATTAACTGACAAACTCAACTCTTCCAGATTGGACAAATTTCCAATCTCCAGTACTGGAATAGTTCTTAAGCTATTCCACGAGATCGTCAATGATGTTAACTCTTGCAGCTGCCCAACGCCTTTAGGGATGCTGTAGAAGTTATTGTATCCTAAGTTGAGGTACCGAAGCCCTGATAAACATTGAATATCATCAGGAATTGGTCCAAGAAAATGATTCCCAGAGAGATCAAGATGATTAAGTTTCTTGCAGCTGCAAAGAAAATCAGGGAAGTTGCCGGGAATGGAGTTGTCGGAAAAGTCAATGCCTTGGAGATTCGGAAGGTCACATATGATTCTGGGCAGCGTTGTAGATATATTTTTGCGGCCAAGAGAAATGTAAGTGACTGTGCCATTGCTGCAAGAAATCTCAAGCCAGTCACAGGGTGAGGAGGATGATGGCTTCCAAGATTCTAAACTTGGTGGATTACCAAAAATCTGCTTGATTTTGAGTAGAATTCTCTGTTCTTCAATTCTGGTTGCGGGTGAAATTGCAAGCAAAGGCATCAAAAGACTTGTGAAAGCGAGAAGCAGAAGGAAATGTTGCAATTTTGACATTATTGTGTAGACAAATTCTCATAGCTCATTTAGTCGTCTAACAAACTTGAAAATTATGATGAAATTTATTTGGAAATGTATGCAATAGAAGTCAAGTCAGCTTAGCGTTTCAGTCCAGTCACTATGAAATAATCATGCCTATCTTCTACTCTTCTTTCAGTTTCGGTAGGCTGAGTTGAGGACAGCATATAGATTGATTTTGGTCAGCCATCTCTGCATTAATTGAGGCGGCCCGCCTGTTTGGATTGCATAACGTATAGATGAAGGAGGACCATTGGCCATGTGCATATAATAATTATAAATATATTATGTAATTATAGTAATATTATAGTAAAATATATAATTATAATTATATATATGTATATAATTATATATTAATTTTTTTAATGGGTGGCAGACGGGCCCCATTTCTAAATTGGAATCAGACTTGGGTTTTGTCCAAAACCCTCCAAGTTACTAGAGAATTGAGGAATTCTACCCTGTTTGGATTGCATTTTCCATCATTTTTCATGAAAAAATTACTGTAGCGATTTGATGTATGTGAGGGAAAAAGGTAATAGGAAAATGTGATCACAGAAAACGACGCAATTTTCTAGCAAAAAATGGCAATCCAAGCAGGGTATGATTCCAAAATCCCGATTCTGATAATAGTAATCCAAACAATAATTATGGGATTTCTGTTCAAAGCTTACGTAGATCAATAGGTTTTCTCCCACAGACAGTAGAGGTGTCAAAATGGGTGATTTGGGCGGGTTTGAGTTTGATAAAATGAGTAATGGGTATAAGTGAGTCAATTTATTTATACCCATTTAATTAGATGGATATAAATGGATAAGTCAAAAAATGAATTGGATAACCTAATTACTCATTTATAATCCATTTATTTTAACTTTTTGTAAACTCATTTAAATTCATTTTTGCAAACTAAGCTATCATCAGTTTTAAATATTTACTTATTTCATTAGTTTTGAATATTTACTTATAATGTTCAACAAGCCTAATTACCAATTTTTTTTTCATCTGTACTCTATGTCGCAAAATTATATACTATTTAATAATTAAATAATAGTAATATAAAAATTTGAACTAAGTACTGTAAAAGTTAACATAAAAACTTAATCCAAAAATTTTGAACCCCTAACATTTTTTTCATATGTAAATTTAAAATTTCATTTTGGACAGGTAGGAAAAGAGGCTAAAACTTATCATAAATTGATAATGCTGAAAAATGAGCAAGTTAACAAACTAATAAAAAAATAAAATGATAAGATAAAACTAACAAATAATAATAATAATAATAATAATAATAAAACAAAAGTAGTTAATATCATGATAAAATGAAAAATCTGAAAAAAAAAATGGGTGGAGAAGAGAAGAGATTTGGGGGAAGATAATTCTAAATGAATTAATTGGGTTTGACGAGTTACCCAATAATACCCATTTATTAGGTAACCTATTTGTACCCATATGCAAAAACTTAAAATATCCATACCCATCCATTCATGGACTGGTACAGTAAATTTAGTTAAATGGGTGGTTTGACACCTATATCCCACAGTACTTGTACTTAAAGACTAATACAATTGCTACTATGTATTCAAGACTAATGGTATGGACCTCATATGGTGTTTAAACCGTACGTTGGACAAATTATGCAACATGCAGTAGGTCTGAACTCTGAACGAACGGACTCTAAGCAATTAGCCCTTGGATTGAAGTGATCCGAGTACACATTTGCCCGACATGTGCACATTTGCTTGTAATTCAGTATACTTCTTATTTAAATTAATATGCAGAGTCTAAGATGGAGACAGTGTTTGAAAATCTTCCCTCTTTTCAATTTCAACGCCAGCAAGGAGCTTAACAGGCATCAGATTGTAAGCTTGAGCTTACTTGGACAATATTGCATACAGCAAAGAGCTACAGTTTTATGATTGCAGACCAAGGTGTTTATGATTACTAGTCTTCGACCTTAAAAGGCTTGAAAGCATTGAGATCCTTGCTCAGTCCTTGAACTGAGCCACAGGCTGCAGCCGCAGCGACAAGCAAGCAGATAAAATTTATGAGTTGCAGAGCAATCCACCTTGAGGACCATCTTCCAACTTTCTTCTGTGCAATGTACATTTGTATAGGGAAATACACTGTCAATGGCCAATATCCAAGTGCTCCAAGAAGTGCAAGTATGTCATTGAAGAATGGCATTGCCATTGCAAGAACTGTTGCCAATACCACAAATAATGTTCTCCAGATGAGTCTGAGAAAGCTGGTGCTAAATCTGTATTTTGCGGAACCGCCTATGCTTATCAAGTGCTCTTCTGTGACAAACTTTGAATTAGGCCACATCCAGATAGCCCATGATTCAAACGCACTGAACAATGGTTGTGAAAACACCTGTAAAATCAAATTTAAGACGAACCTCTCAGTCTTAAACATGAATCTTTTTCATTTAACTTAGTGGATACAAATGTTTTAAGGAGATTTTTGGACCTGATATGCCCCGACTAGGTGCACCACAATGCAAATGTTGGCCATGTCAACCAGCCAAAATGGCTCGTAAAATCCGAAACCTGTTAGCAGGTTTCCTGGAGCATTGTCCCCAAATGCAGCGTAACCAAAGCAGCCACACATCATATAGAATGTTGTTGTGGTGAACACTCCCATAATATTTGCCTTTTTCATCACTTTGTTTTCTGATGGCTGTGATCTTAGTGTATCCTAGGGAGACAGAGAAAGTGATTGATAAGCATGAGTTGTGCTCATACTTTGACAAATCAGCATTTCATATTGCTGCCATATTCACTCATAAGGGACATCCAATAACCAAACATCAGGATCTAATTCAGGGCACTTAGATGCTGTCATCTGGCCTTTGGCCTGATGAGGCAATCATGTAGCAAAACCAAAAACACGCAGTAATGACTTTGACGACAAAAGCACAAGAGACCTTGATCACAAAACTGGTCTTAAATCTTTTTGTTTTTGTAATTGGCCATCACCAAGAATCAAGATGCATAGGCCATTCAGTTACCTGAATTTCAATCAGGATTTGAGAATATGTGTAGGCAAATGCAATATCTCCAAATGCTCTGAACATTCTCCAGGTCTTTTCAGCTGCTGATAAATTAATCCCAACTTCTACTCCTGTCAACGTAGTCCTCTCTCCTTTTCCTGCGAACAGAAATAACCACATGAATTTTTCAAGAATTAGAAAAAACTACGAAGTGATTAGAATCATGCACAAGTTCTCATATATTCCTGTCAATACAAACTCCTGCTTTACGAGTTCTCTGTGCCAGGATAGTAGATGACATGATACATGTCCAGAGGAGCAGCTCATGTCTTGAACTTGAGCGCCCTTTTTTTGAAATCCCAATGTTCTTGTAAGAACCTTAAAGAGTACTGCAGATTTTTGTTTCACAACTCACAGAGTTAAGAAAACTTGTTCGAGCTATTTAGTCATTTTACCTGAAATGACTTTCGCAAAGGCAAGCCCCATTCCAATAGAAGAATAACTGAAAGACATAATTGCCGCAACGATAGAAAGCATTGACAACTTGTGGAAGTTCGGAATCTGGGATAGGAAAATTTCAAGGATTCCCAGCCCAATCATGTAGGGGTTATTTGAAACACTGCATGAAGCTTCATGGCCTCTTTTATGAAAGCAATCTGATTTTTGTATTGCCCTGTAATGCACCATCGATACAACTAAATTTAATATTCAGTGACATGCTTTAATATGAAATGAAGATGCATCTTCAGGTAATCAAGTTATAAGCATTTCAGAGGGAACTATTCAAGGGCTGAGCAAGATAAAATCCAGTAGGCTACAATAAAGGTAATGAGCAAAATTTTCAGTTAGTCAAGAAGGCCATGCTGTTTTATTTGTACAAATTTGGAGGTGGGGGGGTGGCTGCCGTTCAGTTTAACTTTTTTTGGCCCCCATTTTTGTGCATGTGTTTGTGTGTGCATCTGCATGCTGATTTTGCCTGCGGAAATTATGTAGCTTCTCTATAATCTTTGGGAACAAGCATACTTACGCCATGCTTATTGATGCGGTAATGGTATAGCCTATTATCATCCCATAGAGATTGGCATATTGCACCATTCCGCAAGCAATATACATTTTTCCACCTGTTAAAGAAGCAAATAATAACATGTAAAAGCTCAAGCTCTTGCGTGCTTTATCATGCTAAGTCCTTTGTTATGTTGATCAGAAATCTTTCATCAGACAGAAATCTACTAGAGACGTCTAAACTTTTGAATGAATACCTAAGTTGTTCTTGACAGCTTCCATGTAAGTGTAGTTTCTCTTTCCAGTCTCAGGGGACCGGTAACAATCTGCTAAAAGGCTGGAGTTATACAGAGTAATCCCAGAAAAGACTACGAGAGTGGTGACTCCCACAATCCAACCAAGCCGTGCCACACCCCAGGCAAGTGATAGGACTCCAGAGCCTATAATGGCTGTAATAATGTGTGCACTTGCAGTCCAGACAGTTCCTGGATATATAAAATGGGGAAAGTGCTTTTTAGAACGAGATAGATGCACAGAAATGAGAAAACCTTTTCTTTTCCCAAAAAATGAAACTCAAATGTTGTTTCAGTTTTGATCAGAAAATGGTATTGGGATCAGTATTCAGGTTAGAAAAAGAAGCCAAGAAAAGACTGAATTCAGCATGAATGCAGGTTGTTATCATCTGAAAAATTTCCCCTGATCTTTATTTTACTGTATATGTGAGAAAATCACTCCTCTGATAAGCTGTCTGATGAGTTGGTAACACAACTCGCCATAGAAGTCAGCAAGCAAAAGTTCAAGAGTCAATTACTACCTTTGCCAACAATGAGCGCGCATGTTAAGCCTACTTACACGAGCTTAACCTTTTAAATGAGATAGACACCAATGAGAAAATTACTACACAAAACAAAGTCTGTAAGCAGACAATAAGCAAATTGTCAATGCGTTGACTCCACTCTCTCCAATGACATAGTGACACAAAGATGCATGCAAAGCCTTTGAAGTTGGGTAGAAAAGACAATGAATGGGGAGCATCCCTCCAAAACAGGCAGAACAAAGCAGAAGTTTATAATTACCATAAACATGAGTTACTGTCTTTCTGATTCTTTTCCAAGCATAACTATGTAGAAAAAGAGAAAAAGTACCTCAAGTAAAAGTAAACAAATTACTGAAGCGCTAAAACTGAGGTGGGCAGAATGTATGATGCACTATGACTAATGAAGGGCAGCATCACACGGTAACTCCTTTCATGCATTCTTAAAACTTTGAAAAGAAAGAGAGCAAGATTGGTTTCTGATAAATGATATTTATACCTGTTCTTTTGGGTTTGCCATCATCATCTAGCAGCAAATTTGTGCCTTTCTGGACCTCCAGGCCATGTTCACACGCCTCGAGGTGGAATTGCATTTCATCAGCACTCACCATTGCCTGGTTCCCTCCTGATTTTCTCAAGTTACACAGGGAAACTAGAACTAGTATACCTAGTGGTACAAATTATTAACTATTGTCTCTCTTGAATAATTAGTAAAAGTACATTTCAGCGGAATCTTTTTGAGGCAACTTAGCTAGAGAAGAGATGACAGTCTGAGTCTCAGACACTTGCCCATATATATAGGCTGCGTGGTCTTGATAGTTATTCTCTTTCTTGTACACCCTTTATTCAAATAGATGTCTGGGCTGTTAAAAACAAAATATTGAAGTCTCGTGTTTCACAAAGTGGTGCAACTTGACTGGAACTGCAGATGAGTCCTGTATAGATAGCGGCACGCAAGTTGGAAAGCTCAACTTGCATAGCAAAAACCCAATCATAATTTTAGGTAACTTTATCTGTACATTGCCAAGCATTACAAAAGCATTTAGGTAACTTTATCTCTTAAAGCATGGCCTTTCCCACGCATAAGACTGTCTACAATACATAAAGTGGTTATCAGTTTACCCTCTAATGTTGTTGTTTTCCTCGTGGGAAAATGTTAGTCATGTCAAGCTAAAATCCCCATCTTGTGGCTCTAATAGTTTATGTAAGCTACTGCTTTGCATTGGTACAGAAATGTATTCATCTGCGAACTGTCCTTTGGCTTCATGGTTGGTCGTAGAATAGTTCTGCAACGCTCCACATTCTCTTGGGGACAATTCAAACAAGTCTAATGTTCTGTAGTGTACCGTTTATACACTCCTCGACAAAAACTCAACCATCAGCTAGGGACGGTTGAGACTTCAGCACTGTGCGGCTGCTAGTTTCACGTAGTTGTACGATTGTTGTACTTTTTACATATAATTTAGTATAACATCATATAGATTCGTTTCGCTATACACGATTTGATATATGAATACAACTTGGTTTTGGTTTGTAACTATACACCCCAACTTTGGAAAAAGTACAACAACTAGGAAACTATACAGAAAGTATTACTCCATTCCAATGTATAATTGAGTCTTGGAGCCGTTTGTAGCATTTGTAGCCTAAGAAACCTGTTCGTGGATGGTGTGGAGTTCGACTTTTACATGCCAATAGCCATTTCTTTGTCACGACACACTTAATCTCGCGTCCCCTCCTATGAAAAGGGAACCCTTTTTTTTTTTTGGTCGAAACGATAGGAATTAAAGTGAGCTCGAGACGGGCAAAAAAATGGATGCTGCAATACAACTGTTATAGAGCACATCCAGAAATCGCAGAGTCATCCAGTGGCCTCAGTATTGCTAACCAACCCATCTCATCACATCAACTACATTAGTGGAATTAATAATATAAAATCTGAAGGATCCATTTCCACATTCTTTCATGGGATAATTATAATCATTCACCACATATCTCCTCACCTTTTCAGTACAAATAAATCCAACTTTTTGCAATTTAATACTAACAAAACTCACGGCCGCCCGCCACTTGTTGGGTAGTGTGCAGTCCAGAAGAATTAAAAGATAAGCACAAAAGCAGAGAAATGACAAAAAGAAACTGAAAGCGAAGTTGAAAAGAACTATGCAGTCTTGGTGCATTTTTTGCACTTTCAATCAGAATAAAGCGTCCATTATACTTCATTCGATCAGTCAAATACGAGGTCATTACAGAACCCATTCCTTTTTGAACAACCTTCGAACAAAAAGCTATGACCACGATCTCATGCACCAACACGGAGCATAAACTCTTGCCTGTCTTGATTGGACTTTCATTTAGGCAACATGGTTTGTTCAATACGAACTGGCATCAGTCTTTGGAAGATGGTGGAAAGATTCGAGTTAAATGGACAAGAATACTGATGAAAACCATGTTCTTTCCTCCGAGCTGCATGGTTCGATGCAGCAGATTCACCTCGTTAATGAAACTAGGTGGAAGATAAGAGGTCGCCATGTGGCTCGTAGAAGCAGCACAAACTGACCTCGTTGCTAGTTAGATCAATGGTGTTAAGCATATGGACTGATTACTCGATCCATGAACAAGTCTACTCAATCAATCGCGTAAATTATACAGTACTGACAAGGGTCATCGCACAAGGATTTTTGAGCTCCTGGTAATTGTATGGGAAAAACGGGGAACAAGAAAAATTAAGATGGCGAGTGACTTTATCCAAGTTTTGAAAGACAACGGCTTAGAGTTTCATGAACATTTGTTATCATTCGGGAAGAGAGATAATGACAACATTCCAATTCTTGGATGGTAGACAGCATGCTTTGGGATTATTTGGACAATTTCAAAACTTCATAGGTTATCATTATATTAATACAGTCATCAAAAATACACAAAGCTTCCATTCACCAAAATTAAACGGCAACCTGTACTGCATTTTAGCTACTTCTAATCGAAAATCCGCACACGTAAATCAACAACAGTAGTTATTAGAATCTGTCTTCCCATCCTGTAAACTTCAAAGGCGCATGGATCAACTGACACCTTTTCTTTGCCAAAAGCCTACACAAGCAACCCACGAAGAACTCAAACACTTGGGAATCCAAAATTAGTCCAACCAAAAGTTATATTACCCGGAACCAGCATGAAAACTATTGATAAGGAGAAGCTTACCCACAAAATTAGGAACAGATTTTGATCATGACATTCACTCATCAAAGAAAAGACTATGGACAAGGCAAATATCTCAAACTGGCCTCTACCTTTTAGCAAAGTACTACAGTCCAGGTAGCATTCTTATGAGACGTATGCATAGACAGTTCAAACAATGTTTGTGTTCCAGAGAGAGAACAGCGTAAGAATCAAGTGCTCAGATACAGAGGATTCCCGCGCAAGTCAGTGTCACAAACAGAGAAAGAACAGAGGTTGTGGGTTATTTTCTAAAAATATCAAGCTCATGCAGTCAAAGTAAAAATCATGTATGGAAACCACACCATCCAAGACTTCCATAAATTCTGGGCATTCAACTAATGCTTAATCCAATTATGATATCATAACCATCAACATTTGTTGCTGGAAGAGAAGAGAGAAATCCATTAGATGGTATTGAGGAAGGAATTAACAATGCCCATGTAATGATGCACATTTTATTAGATGGTAATCATGTATTAAATGAACCACACCATGTATATTATCATTGCTCAAATAGTATATAGGTCACTTTATCCCTCTCTTTGTTACGTGGTTTTCTTTTACTTCCTTTTTGGGACCATGGAGAGAGAAGGGGCACACAAATAGCTCACTTTTGATACCTGGCTTTCTTTGTGTACCACAAAGTGCCTTGGCTTTCTTTATGGCTTTCTTAGGCATTTCTCAAACCTAGGAGTTCTCAAACTTTACACCAAAAAATATGTATAAAGCACTTTATCATTTACTGATAGCTAGTATTAGCAATGTGCTAACCAAAAAATAGAAGCCATTAACCCCATTGAGATCTAGCATTTTCTACAAATCAAACACCAAAATCATTGAAATTGCGTCATTAATACAAGGACATGATTCACTAAATTTAGAGGTAAAACTCACTTAATTTCTATCATTTAATACATGATTATGGATACTAAAAGCGAGACAGATTCAACTTGATTGAATAAAATGCCACTTACCAACCTTATTTGAACTCAAATGTTGGTGGGCTTGGAGCATCAAAACTCTCCAGGACCTGAGTTTTGCTTCCACTGCTCGATCCTGCCTCCTCCTCCTTTCCACCACCAAAAAATCCCCCAAACCACGATGATCCGGAGGATGAGGCAGATGAAGAGGACGCAGAAGATCCAGTTCTTAGGCCCTCAACATTTACAGGTGCTTGACCAGGCAGTTGACCCATTGGATATCCAGGTGCACCTGCCATGTGCGGTACTTGCATTTCCATCTGTTGCATCTGTTGAGCATTCATGAGTTTATTTACCATAATTCCAGCTCCCTCAATTAAAGCAAGCAATACCCCACCAAACATTGCAGATCTTGAAGCAGCACCAAACCCTTGACGCATCTGAAGAAGGCCACCAGTTGCTGCACCAGCAAAAATTGAGTTCCATGGATCCTCTTTCTGGCGAAGATAAACCATTGTGCAATCGAATGTGGAAAATAGTCCACCCCAGACAGCAAAACTACCCCCAACACGAGGTGCATTCATACGTATTGCTTGAGTACCCCCAATTAGGCGCTCACCTTTTGGAGAATTATAGATTCCTTTCAAGAAGTGGTAAGCAGAACCTCCAACAGCACCCATACCAAATGCTCCACCAACATCATCAAGTATACGATCAGGGCAAGGTTCTCGGGAGTGCTCTGGACTTCCCATGTCTCTAATAAACCAAGAGGCAGAAATGCAGGAAGGAGAGTACTAAAGCAAGATTTGACTAGTAGAAAAAGTAGAGCACCTAACTTGACACAATTAAGTCCTCCACAATTGGTTTAGAGATCAACCCACGTCCCCTGCATGTAAGAATAGGAAGTATCCCAATAACTTAGTGATTGTGGTACTTGCAGAATCCCAAACATTTATTTGGATATAGAATAATTATAGCTACTTAAATCCACTTAGACAACTGTCCTGAAAGATCGCGATATAACTGAATATCAAGTTCTCGAACAAATCAAATGCTATGTATAATTGAACTCAGAGTAAACCATTTTGATTTTGCAGTTGAAACTCTACCAAACAGTTGGTCAGAGTCCTTAAAAGGACCACCACTGCATATAGGGTTTTAATAAAAAGATTCACGTTTGGCATCATTCAAAACCTACTTTTCACTATTCTTTCAGTCCACCATCTGAAAGTTTCAGACTTTCAATTATAATCACCTGTAAACTCTTAAATGTTCATTTTCTAGTACTTTCTTTGTTATACATTCCCCGAATATTTTATTCTTAATGAAGTAGTCTGCAATCTCAGTAATTTCAGCATCAAGAAAAATATTTTCTAAGACAGACTTAGAACAGATAGAATCAAATAAACCAAATGTACAAGGTCATGAACCGTAAGCTTGCTATTTCCACTCTCAAGCCCTCCCCCTTCCCCTTTCCCCTTCTGAGGGTTAGAGTCTTCGGTTGAAAAAAAAAAAAAGACTGACGAGTCATGGCTGATTCGAGCTGTCAGCAATACCCTCACTCATTTTCTTGTGGAAGTAACTTCTTCAATCTTCAGCCCTCCCAAAAAAAAAAAATCCATGACCTTATCTCAGTCCTAGTATATGCTCGTTGCACACGTCTTTCAAGTTCACCAGTGATCACCTATGTCCTTGATATGCCCTTTTTCTCATCGCATAGATTCAAAAGCACAAATACTCCAATAGTAATGCACCAGCTAACAACTACACATGAACAAGTTGCTACACTAGCTATGCGGTCCTAAGAGAGGATAAACACAAACGAATTTTGCAACCCAAATTGCATTTCAACATGGTAGAGTCTATATGTACTGCTACTACCTCTGAATAACAACCCAGACTAAATCAAAGATTCAAACTTTCATATTTTACAAAGTCAACGAATTCTACCCGCCACCCAATAACAACCCAGTGCCACGAGAGAAAAATCTAAATCTTTCATTTTAGTAAGTCAAGTTCAGAAATGTCACATTTCCTTAAATGGGGATTTGGAAAAAATAACTATGACTCAGGTGCGCTTATTCCTTTTCATACCCAATGAAAATACAAGCAAAAATTCTGTAAATTAAAAGACTCTGTAGAATAACTACCATACTATACCCAAAAAAAAATATAAATGACAAAAAAAAAATCAAAACTTGGACTTTGCACTCCGCACCAAAATTTTCAGATTCTCGAACAAAAATTTGTGCATCTTTTTGCATATGTATTAATACCCCCGGCCGAGAAGAAGCCAGAAACCACAAATTCTCCCTACTTAATGTCAATTTAATGCAAACCCGAAACAAAACGGAAATAATAAGCACGACCCATTAATCTAAGAGTAGATTTCCTCACCTGGAATTAAATTTATGAAGAAAATTCTAAAAAAAAATTTGTGTTTGTGTCAGGAGAGATGAAATGGAAATTAATAAGAAAAAAGACCATAAAATTCAGAAATGAAAAATCAAATGCATCAAGAACATCAATACTAATATTATGCTAATGAAAGAAGAAAAGGATTTTCTTTTCGACGCACCGTTGAGGTTAACATCAAGGCAGCTTGCTATGGAGAAATCTTGGGCAGGGGGAGGGGGTTCGAGGGGAGTGGTTCGTGGAAAAAGAAACAACGGAGAGGCTGAGACCTAAGAGATGCTTGATGGCGGTGGAAGACCGGAGTTTTAGTAAAAGTCAATAAAAGGGTTGGACTTTGGAAATGGGCTTCTTGGGCTACGCTACATCCGTTTGTCCAATAATATAAACCTTCACCTTTAAATTTAGAACCTTGCAATTCTTGGGCTACAAAGTAGCCGTTAACCCGACAATGCAAATCTCTCATCTAATTATTCGGGCACTGTTACTAGTATGTAAATATGCATAGAGGGATCGGTCTTTACTCAGCCACGCAAGTTTCCTGACCGCCAGTGAAAAGTTCCTTTTAGCCAATAGCACGAAGATACGTAAATTTTTTGGTATAAATCACAGGTTTTCCGTCCGTTTTACCGTTTGCGACTAATCATGTTTTTTTTCGTACGAAACTTTGGCACATTGAGAATGCAAAAAAAATTGAGTCAACAATAACTATATGATACATCAACAGGTTCTCAAGACAAGAAACTTTGTAATGATGATACTTTGGTTCGAGTAAGATTCAGAAAAGGAGGTGTTTAGTTTCTTTTCTTAACAATTTGGTTGCCCAACATAAATATTGGATCCCACCTTTATAACTGGTAACTCAAATTTCTAATCGACCCCCAATTGCAATAGAAATTTGCCTTTTGTCTCGACTCCTCTAATTTTATTTCAAAATTTCAAATTAATTCCTCAATTAAGTCCAACAAGAAAATAACCATTTTTGAGTTTTACTTGAGAAAATTAAAGACTTCTTAAAACAAGTAAAAGCTCATCACTGCGTGATTAAAGTTGGTTAGTTAACATTTTTGAAAAGTTTTCTATTTATTATGAAGAAGAAAGTTTTCTAATTGAAATTTACCCTTCATAGCGAAACTTCTTTCTTATCCTGAGTTTTGGAGCCAATGGATCGTCTTTCACTAAGTAGACAATTAAACTGCATTAGCACCTTACCTATCCGAAAAAAAAAAAGAAAAGCATAATATGGAAGCCCCATCTTTCTTATTCTAATTAATAGTCCACATATGCAAAATTCACATGCCAAAAGCTAATAATTAATCCAGAATACAATAATAAAACCTTATATGTTTAATTAAAATTCCAATTGCGAAATACTTTGTATACCTAATGGTAATTATACGTTTTGGAGTAGAAAAAGGACGTTATTTATAACGTGGAAGGACATAACAAATTTTGAATTAGTTATTTGCATAAAAAAATTCAAGAATTTTATGTCACATAATATACTGGACTAAGATTTTATTGTGAAATTTAAAGGCTCTTTTCTAGATTTTATTTTCATGTAAAACTCATACATTAACTGACCATAAGTAGAGCTGTTAATCGAGCCGAGCTCAACTCAAGCTCGTTAGGAAAACGAGCTTTAAAATGTGTTCGAACTCGGCTCGTTAAATGTACATGTGGCTCGAGTTCAAGCTCGAGCTCGACTCGTTTATCACAAACGAGTCGAGCTTCACGAGCTCAAGCTCGAGCTCGTGTAAATTAACCTTAATAAAAATCTATAATTTTTAATTTTTATAATTTTAATTTCTAAAATAACAAATATGCCCTTCATTAACGAGTTCTAACGAGTTACTCGAGTATCAAACGAGCCGAGTAGCTCGGCTCGTTAACTAAACGCATGTTTCGAGCTCGAGCTCGACTCGTCAACCAAAATTAACGAGTCGAGTTCTAACGAACTTTCGAGCTACTCGATTGACTTAACAGCTCTAACCATAAGTAAGTTACGGCGAGTGGTCTTGCTAAAATGAATTTAGTACTGGCAACAACTTTAGTAAGTTTTGCTTTTAACACTTATCTTTCACTTGCTTCAGTGACTCTAATCCAATTAGTTCTATTGTGTTAGTAACAAATGCCTCGAACTGTACTAATTGTTACGTAGACTAGATTTCATCCTCAAATTAAAGTTCTTTCAATGGAATTGTAAATAAATTAATCAAGTTTAGGGTATCGTATTTGATTTCGATTTGCATTTTCCTCATATTAGGCATCTCGACCATTGGCCTTCTATGTCGATCAGCATGTGTCATTTGCAAATAGAAACGGTGTTAAACCTCCAATCATTAATTTAGTGTACATTTTCATTTCATATAACAAATTTATAAGTCGAATATTTTTTTATTACTTTTCTTCAACTCTTCACTATTATTAAAATAAAAAATTATTCACATGTAAGTGTTTTTAAAACTAACTTTTCAAATTATTTATTTATTTTTATGGGCATTTAAGTATTACAAAAGGGTCAGGAGCTGCATCTCTGCTAAAAAAAAATTGAAAAATCTTATTTGCTTCATTATTTTATGTCAATAATTTTTTTATGCCATTAAGAGGTTGTTCGATTACATTTTTTGAAAAGCTTTTGAAAAAAATTACTTAAGCACTTTTTACCTTAAATCCATTACATGACTCACATATGATCATTTTTTGGGAGATCAAAAGGTTAGATCCCATTCGTAGTTTAAATAATGACCAAATTCGTATTCATTTTTAACCTTAAAAAAGTATGATCCAACCTGAACCACATATTTTTTTATTTCTAAAAATGTGAAATCTAACCCAATCCATATTCATTTTTGCAACAAAAAAAAAATGGGATTTGACATGTGGTCACCTAGTTAATTTAGGTTAAAAAGTGGTTAAAAACTGAAGATAAAACCAACATTTGCTAACTTGAATGTATAAGGGATATTAACAATTCAAAAGATGAAAAATTTTATTTAATAAAATGTGAGTGACATTTTGAACAATTTCCCTTATTATGTTTAGGAGGATACATCTTGCATTTTTTTGGGATAAGAGAAAGATAGATATTTGCAAATAATCTTTTTTCCTTTTTTGGTTGGATGACGATAAAAATTTGTGTAATTCCCAAACAGCATTGGAAGTTGTAAATTTGTTCTTCTTTTTTTTCCTTGGGCAGGATGAGGCTAAAAATTTGGGTAAACTACAGGTTGTGACAATAGGGGATATAATCGTGCTAGGCAATTGAAGAGGTGGCAGGAGTGAAGAAGGGTAGAGGGATGGCCAGAGGAGCGAAGGGCAATGGGGGAGATGGTGGTGGGAGAGGCAAAATGTTAGGGTTGAGGTGGAAGCGGTGGCGGAGGGAAGAGCAATTGTGCTGAGAAAAAGCGGTGAATTAAACAGAGATGAACGCAAATAAACTTGACCCGATTTTATTTTTTACCCACATTGGATCTGCGTGTAGACCCGTATTTTAGGGTTTAGATGTGGAATTGGAATTAAAATACTTTTGGTCTAATAAAGAATTCAACTCATGGAATTGGAACCTCTTAGAATTAGAATTCAATGCTAATTCTATGGAAAAGTAGCATGCAAACACAAGAATTAGAATTGGAACTCCAATTCTAATTCTACGGGGATCCAAACGTATCCTTATCCATCAATCATCATCGCCACGACGAGAGATTCTGTTAAGCATTACTAGCTTACGTGCCTCATTTCTATTAGTCCAAATAGGCCAAAAGCGAAAGTTTAGTCACTTATAGAAGAATATTTTTTCTTTGAACATATGATATCCTAACCTTCAATGAGACTAATCTAGATTCAACCCGAGGAGTGCCTGCAGAGTCTAAGGGTCTGTTTGATAACATAAAAAAGTACTGAAACTGAATCTTTTCAGACATTCAGATGTTTTGAGTATTTGATAAATGAAAATCCATCTGCTGAACTTGTTAAGCAGTACTGAACTTGTGTGTGTTTTTTTCAGCACAATAATCCTAACTGAATGTTTAATTTTGATAAGAATTAATAGAATTACTTCAATTACTTTATCTTATCTATCAAATCTACCATTGTTTGTTAATTATATTCAAAATTTTTATCTAATTAAGCAACCTTATATTCTCTATCTAACAGTTTTCTGTTTCTCTTTTCTCAATTTTTAATGATTTTTACATTTTTCCCATACTACTCATATAATATATTTCATCTTTTATATTAATTTGAATTTAAAAATAAATATTGTCATTTTCATACCTAACAATTTTAAACTAATTAAATCATAGATTCTATTTCTTTTTTGAATGAAAACATATAAGGGCAAAATTGTCAAATTAAACTTATTAAGCATTCAGTTATAAATATTTATCAAACAGTGTAAATAGGTTTAGTATTAAAATTCAGACATTCATATATTTCTTTTCAGTGCTTAAAATTTAGCAAATTAATTATTTCAGTATTCAGATTTCAGAATTTAGACTTTAGAATTCAAATTCAATTTTATCAAACGGAACCTAACTCTTACTTGGAAGTAAAGGTTTGGTCCAAAAATTTTTAAGGGGCCACATAAAGTAGTCGAGCTTGCAATCTCATGTAAGCATTAGCAACCTGCTTACCAAGTACCCCAAACTCCTAGATTATAGAAGAATTTTTCATGTTTTGAGGTAGCATATACTTTCCTATCGTTTGGAAAAAATAAAATAAAAGAAGAGGTAGCCTATACTTGAATTTCACATCTTGTGATTTTGAGGTCTCCAACCCATCCCCCTCTTGGGCACCCTTCTTTTTTTTTTGACTTCATTTATCCTTTGACGATTCCAAGACCTATAAATTACAAGTAAACCGTCTTATCAATTAATATTTATTTAGTAATCACTTTGATAAAAATTATGAATACTTTAAATGTTTGGATTAGATTTAATAGCCAGTAACAAACTAGTACAGTCCAACTAGGCTAATGTGGATGGATATCAATTAATTCCATTCATCCTACGTTGTAGCAAAAGGAGGAAAATCCAATACTTGAATTCCAACCATTGAAGAATCTGGAGCAAAGAGTCCACCATGCCAACTCTTTTAACCAACTAAATTCGGACCATGAACAGAGTCATTGCAGCAGTTAATGCGCATTTAGAATCCTTGCATATAAAAGTCTGAATTATTGCTTCTAAAGATATCAAAATTAATAATAATGTGTTTATGACGACTTCAATCGTGATTCGCATTTAACGGCATTTGTTTTATCACCATTTATTGTGGTCATCATCACTTGCCTTTTATGAAAACATCCTACTAAATATTATTGTTGACTAGCAAATGTACCATTGAGTGATTCAACTATTAGTACAATCTACTTTATCAGAAAAGAAAATAGTACTACTTGTTTAACTTCAAGTAAGAGTCACTTGACAAGAGCGGTTCAACATATTTTTCCTCAGCCAAGTTAGAAGACACTACTCCATTTTCAATAACTTAAAATTTATAAATAGCCTTTGTTAAGTACTTCCACCTTGTAATAAGTACTTTTAAAGTTCACAAATATGGACCTATGAACTTCCCCTTTTGTAGTTTGCTCCAACGCAGTTTAGGTAAAAATTCAGAGTTCGCGAACACGTTTCGACGTATATTACATAAAAACTTGAAATTCACAAACGTTGTTTCACTAAACAAACAAGTATTATGCAATCTAAGCGCTCTAAAGTTTCTTGTATAAATTGATAACTCTGATAGTTTTTTTTTTCCAAGTAAAGAAATGGATTCTTCTCAAGAAAAAAAAAAAGAAAAAAAGAAGGAGAAGAAGGTGAGACATGGAAATGAGGAGAATCTATATAGTTTCCTTTTCAAGAATTTCCTTTTACCTCACAATCCTTTTTCCGAGTTTTCAGTTAACCGTCGACCGGGGTCAGGTCAATCCTCGACCCATGTTAAAATAGACCCCCATTTTCCCACTCTCAAAATTAGGATTAAACAAACCCAAAAGATAAAAGATTAAAAAAAAAAGAAAAAGAAAACCTCTCTTTTTAACCACTAAAAAGAGGCAGTAGTAGGAAAGCAGCGCAAGTAAAAAAAAGTAGTATAAAACCCTGCTTTTAGTGCCCGGTGCCCACTCTTCTCATTTTCCTTTTTCTTCCTTGCAGGGTACCTATTCTTCTTCGATCTCTCGGGTACGTTTCCACGCGCTTCTTTCGTTTGATTTTTGTCATTTTACACTTTTCAGCACTTGCATTTTAATCGAGCAAAATTCTCCTACTGAAGAAGAGTAACGTTAATTCAGTCTAGATATAGTTTTTTTTTGCTTGTAATTTCCGCTTATTTTCTTACTGTTTTTATATTTTTTTGTGGAATTTAGTTTTATTAACTTTCTGAGAAATGCTGAAGTGATATGTTGAAATGGAAATTATATGTGTGTGTGTGTGTTTTTTTTTTTTAAAGTAATTGGAGTTAATTTGTTAGTTGAACCGAGTTGATGCGTTGATTTTTAGTAATCCGCATTTCTAGTTCAAGAGAAATTAGATCGTTGATTATCGGACAAAATGTATGTTGATTTTCTGTTTCTGTTAATTTTTGTTTATTTACAATCAGATAAAGGCTTTGGAAGTTTTTGGTTTTTGTTCGGTAAAAGATTAAAAAGGCTTACGAGTTTGTTAATTCTTTATTTTTTTGATATATATTTTTACTTTATCTCTTTAATTATTTAATTTCCTATTTCTTTTTCTTCCTTCCTTAGCTTTCAGTATCTGCTTTTGTTATGGAAGATAATTGGAAAAATTCTGATTTTGTGTCTGCCTGGTTTTCTGCAAAATCTGTGAAGAATTTTGTAGTAGATTCTGTTGTAAAATATTGTACAACGCACCTGCATTTAATACCATGATGTGGGTTGCTGATACGAATATTGCTAAATTTTCAATGCTTTCTTTCGTCAGTGAGTCAGATTGCGGTGGACTAGATGGACCAGGTAAAGAACTACTTGATTAGTTTTGTTCAGTTTTTCATTTGTGATTCGTGTTAGTGTTGGAATGTGATAGTTTTGGGGAAAAATTGCAGTACGAGAAGGTTGAGAAGATAGGGGAAGGAACGTATGGAGTGGTGTACAAGGCACGTGACAAGTCGACTAATGAAACTATTGCTTTGAAGAAGATTCGTCTGGAGCAGGAAGATGAAGGTGTGCCGAGCACTGCTATTAGAGAAATTTCTCTCTTGAAAGAGATGCAGCATGGAAACATTGTCAGGTAGTCTGCTGACTCAGTACACATATAACTATCATATATATCATAGCTTTGTTTTGAGAATGCTTAGCATATGATGGAGGTTAGCAGATTGAATTTCGTTCTTAAAGTTGCATATTCATAAAATTATAGCTCAGACATGGACATGGATCATTGTACTTGTATTATGATCCTCTTGTGAATAATGTGGACAAATCTGCTGATTCAAGGTTGGAATGAAATATAGATTCTGATTTTACTTGTTCATGTTGTTAGTATAACCAAATAGTCTCTACTTGTTCAGTTTGCTGAAGTTTTATGATAGTGTAGGAACTGAAATTTTACTGCAGAAGTTCCTTTGAAGTGTCCATTATTCACACACCAAAACTAATGCTATCTGATGTTTGTCTTATTTTTCAATTCTGTTCTGTAATTTTTCATTGTTGCTGCCTCAAATGGGAAGAAGAATGCATTTTTTTACGTCATATGTTTTTCTGTGTGCATGAGCTCCCTGCGCGGGGGGGGGGGGTGTTCTCAACCATCAATCACACACAAACATAGAACTGCATGATGGGAATGCCTATTCAAGGCCATTACTGAACCTTTTTAATACTGTACATGTTGAAACTCGTTTCCACAATACGGTCACAGCCTTTTTTCAGCAGATCCTTTACAATATTGGCTGACAGGTTGCAGGATGTGGTGCACAGCGAGAAGCGCTTATATCTTGTATTTGAGTATCTGGACTTGGATCTGAAGAAGCACATGGATTCCTGTCCAGAATTCTCTAAGGACCCACGCCTTGTAAAAGTGAGTGAGATCTTCCGTCTTTGCACTTGGTGAATATTATCCATGATAATCGATTTTTTCTTTCTGGGAGAGGAAATATGAGAAGAATACCGTTGAATGTGTAAGTTCTGGCTTTTGGCTTACCACTGTTTAAGCAAGTGAATGTTTCCCTCTCTGCAGTCTGATTCCAAAATCCTTCCCTAGATTTGTTTTGTAACTTAAAGCTTATCTGTACTCTATAAGGTTGGGCTTTTTGTTTTTTCTCTCAGATGTGCTAAATTGCCAGGTTGGGGCACATGCTTCTCCATGTGACTGGTCTTTTGTATCAAAGGCAGTATCCTATTTGTATTTTGTTCCATACTTGCATGGAATAATTGTGCAGAGAAAGTAGTGTCTTCAAGAGGGACATAAATTCAATCAAGTTCCTACTAATATTGCCTCAAATTGCATAATTCAGATTAGTGAACGTGGACTTCTGTGGAATGTTCATCACCATCTTACCATTATATGTTCTACTTTTGCAGATGTTTCTGTATCAAATCCTTCGTGGTATCGCATATTGCCATTCTCACAGAGTTCTTCATAGAGACTTGAAACCACAAAACTTGCTCATAGATCGCCGTACTAATGCACTGAAGCTTGCAGATTTTGGATTGGCCCGTGCCTTTGGTATTCCTGTCAGGACATTTACTCATGAGGTGAGTAATCATGAAGAAGTTGAGGGTTCTTTAAGATATTATAATTCAGAGTCATGGTAATTTTGCAACAAAGTTGAAATGACTTTCATGTAGGTATCAAGAGAGAGTTTAAAATCATGAAGCTTTTATAGCACTAACAAGTTTGATGTTTTTTTAAGAGTTGCTTTGACTATCCGAAAATTGTTAGCAGTTCACTACTATCCATCACAATTAATACTGGTTTTTGCATAGTTTTGATTTCAGTCCTTGTATTCTTTTATACACAACTTGTGAAACTTTTGTTTTTGGGCTTTAAGTTGTGAAGTTGTGACAATACTGCTAATGAATTAAGTCATAAGTTATAATAGGTTCTTTATCTTCCCAAATGTCTGTTAAACCGACGATTCTAACCAGCAAATTTTCCCTTATTGGGCCTTAATTAGTTTTATTCTTCCCAGGTTGTTACGCTGTGGTACAGGGCACCAGAAATACTACTTGGATCACGCCACTATTCTACTCCTGTTGACATGTGGTCAGTTGGCTGCATATTTGCTGAGATGGTGAACCAGCGGCCTTTGTTCCCTGGGGATTCTGAGATAGATGAACTCTTCAAAATTTTCAGGTGTTAAATCTTCTCCATCAAGGTTTCCCTTCTCATCTTCACTGCTTGTTATTCAATGGATTGTTTCAGTTGCCTGCTTGGATAAGTTGGAAAAATATGCCCTTGTAAAGTTTCAAGAATTTTTTATGGATTGTTTTGCGACAGAAGAGCTTGATTGCTATGTTTCCTGGGGCCTCAGGGTTACAGTTTATGTTTAGATGAAGAAATTCTGGCACATTACTGACTTTTTTTGTGCTTATTATTGATTGTCCATCCAGAGTTATGGGCACTCCAAATGAGGATACTTGGCCTGGAGTAACCTCTCTGCCTGATTTCAAGTCTGCATTTCCAAGGTGGCCTTCACAGGTGATTACAAATCAATATCGCTTCATCTATGTGTTTTTGTTTTTTCCAAGCCACTCCATACCTTCTCTATCTCTCTCTCTCTCTCACACACACACGCACACAGAGACAACCACAAACAAACAGACACACACAGACTCCACTTTTGGGAGACTTAATTGGTGCCTCTATCTTAAAGGATCTGGCAACTGTGGTTCCCAATCTTGATGCTGCTGGTCTTGATCTCCTGCGTGTAAGTCCATTTTCTGAGACTGGTTCTATTACTGGACAAAATACTCCTCCAAAAGTAAAGATGCATCAGAGTCCTGTGTGTCCTGAACTCTGGCAAACACACACTTGTCAGGGCTATAAAAACTTTCAACCTGGAGTCACTAATTCTCATTTGTATGGTACTTTTATCACAAGCTAGTTGTGCGCTAGAGGTTTGATCACAAACTAATTGTGTGCTAAACGTTGTTCTTTTGCTGTGATTTTGTCCCTGGCATGAAACGGTATTGCTAACACAACACTGTATGCTCTTATTATGTTTATGGGGCTCATGCTTAACGTGATGCTGAAGGTTTTGCTTTAGAATGATTATGTCCTTCAATTCTCTCTCTCTCTCTCTCTCGCTCTGAGGGTTTAGGTCTGTTGCCAATATGTGTATGCTGTATTCTTTCAGCATTTCCTATCTCTGATATCTGTTTATTATTCCTTGATCTTCTACTGCCCTTCCAGCTTATGAATCTAGGTAGGCATTTAGAAAACTGTCATTGTTGGTTCTGGTAAAAGATATTGATGCAATGATGATTTCCTAATGCTGATTTCTTTATGCTTCAGAAAATGCTGTGCCTGGATCCCAGCAAGAGAATCACAGCTAGGAATGCACTTGAGCATGAGTACTTCAAAGATATCGGTTTTGTCCCTTAATATTGTCTTCGCCTCCTATTGGTTGCAAGTGTATATTGGTGTCTGTCATCCATGGGATTTTATTCAGTCATATATGTGTGCTCTTAGGGTGATTATTTTTTGTTCTTTGATTTCCTTGGTCGCATTCAATCTATATTGCAGTGGTTTGCTGGCGTGGAATCCAAATTTCTTGTTCTTTATATATGTTGAATTCCAGTTTAATGCTCAAAGATATACATTCGGTTTGTCAACCTCATTTCTTTTTCTTTTTTTTTTTTTTTGGTTAGTTTTCTTGTAAGGTCATTCCCAAAATGAAAGATACTTTTTTCTTTTGGGTCACAACCAAATTGAAAGATACGTTTTCCTTCAAATATGACATTATTATTTTCAGAGTTGAGCTTTCTCTACCGGAATGCTGCAGATCAATTATATCTGAAATGATATTCTCATCCGCCTCTCGAATACTAGATTCGTTTGGTGCTCCATGTACCATTCCTGAATATAGCTCCCAATCATTAAAGGAACCAAGAAATTTTCATTGTTTTTGGCATATTTTTTATTGATAATAAATAATAACCTCTCATCTTTCATGCTTAGCCTGACTGGTGATCTTACCCGCCTTCGGCCTGAAAACTTTTAAGCGTCTCGACTGCTCTAGATTACTAAATACTTGATGAAATTGCTAGCAGAAATACTTCTTTTGTTTACAAAGTATTTTGTTACTTAACAAATTTTGCTTTGACCCTCTAGAGTAGACAAGCCAAGGCTTGAGGTTACGTCTTAAAGGTATTTTGAAGTTGTGTAGTCCTACTTCGGCAATTGTTTGCTAACTGGGGGCGGCCCTGGGGATATTCATTAGGCCATCGCTTCTTTCTAAGCACCCAGTTTATTTTCAAGGGATGCGCTAAGTTAGCACTTGTTTGAATTGCCATTTTTCCCAAAAATTCAGAAAATAGCAATTCAAACGGGTTCTTACTATCGAATGATAGGTCGGCGATATATTAGTGGATTAGTTTACATGAATCAGTATTTGAACCATCATATTAAACTCAATTGCCAGATGGATTGATAACGGAAAGGTGTCAAAGCTGGGAGAGTTTAGTCGGCTCTGAAGCTTTTCTTTTTTCATGCGGCTGGAAAATGCCGCGGGAGTTCATTTCCTTCTGCAGCATCCCTACTTACATACCTTTTTGAGTTTCCCCAAAAAGCAAAATTGTTACAAACTGGTGCTGAGAAATGAAAACTAAAGTGGAAACAATGTCCGACGATTTGATTGCGCCCCGAGCCAAGAGGTTTTGAGCTTATCTATTCATTTGCATTTAGCTTTCGCTGGATGTATGGTCTCTGTCAAATAAAAAGATTGATCTTTATTTCTGTCACGAAAAGAGGGTGATAGAGTGTTGGTGGTCCTCCGGAGCTGAGTTCCGAGAGCTAAAAGAAGAGGAAGAATGATCATTTTTGGCTCCGGGGGGGCAGGAGTGGAGGTAGGGTAAGTTGTGCGTGAAGTATATGGAATGAGGGAAAAAAGGGGTTGAAGTTGGACAGCTAGGGACACTATTGCACTAAATGCTTACTCGAGTGAGTTGTATAGTGCTGGCAATTTATCATATTGATATTGTGTCACTTTTACTACTTGTTAAGTTTTAAATTATGTTAGCTTGTTGTAGTAAAAAAATAAAATAAATTTTATGTGTTCAGATAGGAATTATTTGCTAAAAAATTATTTATTTACATCACAAACGCATTTTTCGTCACACTTTTTATCTTTTTAATCGTGTTTTATTTTATATACATCACATTGCAAATAAGTATTATAATACTTATTCTAAATAATATTTCAAATAACCTCCGGTAAGAACAGAATAATTAATGTTAGCTTATTGACTGTAATCAATGGACCTCTTATAGCTATGATTAGGGGTGCAAACGAACCTAGCCGACTCGAGTTTTGGTCTAATCGAGCCGAGTCTCAAGTTAATTTTATGAAACCCAAATTTGAACTTGAACTCGAAGAGCTCAAAATGTCAAGCTCAACCTTGAGTTTAAAAAATTTAAAAAATAATTATTTTTATTTTTAAAAAATAAAAAATAATTATTTTATTTTTAAAAATGAATAAAATAATAATTTTTCTTTAACAAATAATAAAATATTAGAGATATATATGTAATTTTACTATTAAAATAAAAAAATATATATATATAATCGAGTTCGCGAGCGGTGAGTTTAGTATTTTTGAACTCGAGTTCGACTTGATTAGCTCGACCTCGATATTGATCGAATTCATATTCGAGTCGCTCGCGATCCTCGATTTGTTTGCAATTCTAGCTGTGATCAAGTCATGCAGCAGCACCGGGGGTGGTCATTGGGTTTTACTCATTTCATTTTAGACCATTCAATTGATGGTTTTCAATTGTTCCCCTTGTGGACTTTTTTTTTTTGGTCAATCGTCATCCCTACTTCTATTTTATCCTAATCTAACTATGGGAGAGGTCCAACTAGACCTACGAGGGACCGATGGGGATAGGACCACACCCGTTTGGATTTTTTTTTTGAAGAACCACGTAATGTTGCAATTTGTTGGGAGGCAAAGCCTTATGGGCTTGGTGGTGGCCTGTTCCCCTTGTGGACTTGGTTTCTGCTTTAATGCGTTGTCAATTGTCAACAATAGTATTTGTCGTTTCATGCCCAAAAATGAAAAAGAAAAAGAAAAAGAAGGTTAACAGCCCAAAAGGGGCAGAATTGATGTGGCCCAGACTGGGATTGGGAGGCCAGTCATATAACTACATATGCGTACAATCAATTTAAATTTTAAGATAAAGTCTTTGGCAACGTTATTATCATCGAAAAGTATGAAAAGTCTTTACAATTACATGAAATTCAGTAATTATTATTTGTCTGTTAAATTAAGAAGTTTAAAGACTTAGAAATATTTCTTAGTTGCGGCACAAATTAGTTTATTTTTTTAAATTCTTTCTAAAGAAATAACCCTAAATAAGATACTTAAATGACAGGAAAAATTGTTGTTTGCTAAGTAAAATCAATATGAAAATTCAAAATTTTCGTTGAAACTTGAGTTTGTTGCTACATTGGTCCTCTTCATTCACATGTTCTTTGGCAAATTACTATAACATTCATGATGGAGATTTTGTATTTCATAATTTAGTGAGGGCACAAATTATAATTATTAATAGATTTTAGCCTATTATGGTAATTTTGTTTCGTCCAGTGGGAGCACAAATTGTACTTAATAGATTTTAGGCACATCATAGTCGATCGTTTCCTTTTGGCTAGTGAAGGCATGTGCTGCCACAAACCAACAAGTACATCCAGCGCTCCTTGCAGTGTGGACAGCTGGCACTACTTAATTTGGATCCGTTTTATTTTTCTTTTTTGAATTTTAAAGTGGTGTGGATATAGTAGAACTCTTTGAAATTTGAAATTATTAGCATGCTATACTAATGATGAAAATATGGAGAATTAATTGAACTTTGTAGATTGAAACTATTGATGTAGAAAAAAAAAAAAAATTTTTGCACGATTGCATGAGGTTAGTAATGTTGTGCTATACTTTTTGTGATATAAGTAGTCTATGGAAAAACAAATTATAATACCATTTTAAATAGTGAATCTAATTATTTGTGCAATTTGAAAACATTGTATCCTTACTAAAAGTATTTTTAATAAGACAATTAGCAATGTCTAAAATCTTTATAAGTTTAAGTAAAACTCACAAAATTGTTTGGGAATGAGAAGAGATTCTACTTGTAAAAACATATCAAGTTAAAATTTCTCCTAAACATAGTTTTAATTTTTTTTATAAGTTTGTTTGTTAACTAATTTTACTTAGACATCTTTTTTCTTTATAAAATATCATAATTTCATTAAAATCTGCACTAACAGTAAAAATTACATCATCAAACATGTACAGATATCAAAGAATAGATCTAAAAAAAGGATACTCCAGATTTGAAAAATAATAAAAATTACATTATAAATATCCAAATTTAAAAAATAAGATAAAATAATTGTAACTCCACAGATATCTGTGCATACTTCCAATCATCAGATCTCCTGATTAACTGTTTCAAATTTAGATATTATGGTGAGATCTACCGAATAGATCCAAGAAATTCCAGATCTGATAATCAAAATTTGAAAATACTCAGATCTAATAAAAAATAAAAAAATTATCAAAAAATCTCACTAGGAATACCTAGAAGAGAATAAAACTTTCACTAAAAAATTTAGAAGAGAAACAAACTCTCACTAAATGACCCTAAGAAGAGAAGAAACTCTCATTATAAAATTTTAAAAGAGATTTTATTCACATAAATGAAAAGAAACTGTAGAGAGAGCTGGGAAATATATCTCTCCTATGAGAGAGTTGAAAGGAGTTTTAGTTAGAGAGTTTTTTCTAAAGAGAAACAAGAGAGCAAGAGGAGAAAATTAGACATCTTATTTTGATAAGATTGTTTACCTAAAAATTTTTTCCTACCTAAAATGTAAGGATTTAGAGATTTGAATTAAATTGACTAAAATAAAATTAGATAAGATTAGTCAAATTTACTAAAGAACAAAATAATTCAAAAACTTAAAAAAGTGACACACGGATTGTTCTCTCAAAATGTCAGAATCCTTCTAGAAGATATAAACTGGTGAACAATATAACTATAGATAGTAAATAGTATGGACTGATGAATAATATAATTTTAGAGAGTGTAATAAGAATGCAGTAGAAAAAGCTGTGAGCTATGATGAAAGGTCCTTTTCCTCTATAAAAGCCTCAATTCCCGCCATGGTAAAGAACACATTACACTTTCTATGTTTCATTATTGACACCATACATTTAGATCTTGACACAACCAAGTATCAAAAGAAACATTGTACCTTGAACTTTTGGATATTTCTTTGACAGATAGATTCCCTTTTCAATTCTATTGGTTAACAAAGAGAACATTCAAAAGATGGGATACTTTACCTAATCTAAGATGCTACTCCTAATGTTTTCCTCCTTTTCTACCATATCCAACTGTGCTTCTCTCTCTCTCTCTCTCTCTCTCTCTCTCTCGTGATGTTATGTCTACTTCCTTGTCTATTTTGCGCTCTTTTTCCAAAAGAGTAGAAACATGCTACTCTATGAGTGGTTTGGGGCCACTGGCCATTTGATCCAGTGGTCATCACTTTAATGGTGATGCTGGAGGTCAGGGGTTCAATTCCCGCCTCCCACAAAAGTTTGCCACAATATGTGGCTGGTCTTAGTTGACCATTCCCCTTACCCCTTCCCTTAGGTTAGGTTAGAGTAAGTTATAGGACATCTATCGTTGCGAAAAAAAAAATATATATGAGTGGTTTGAGACTTCAAAGCATGAAAAATGTAGCATGGAGAACACACCTGTATTTTCGTGAACACTGAATTCTATCCCCATCCTTCCACATTGTTGTACTGCTTTCTAATTATAGATACTGATTTTAGTACATATTTCACAAGCATCTCCATTTCTTTCTTACACTTCATCTTCTCAGTTTGAGTTATTGTTTGGCAAAGTTCCTTGGTTTCTTCAGTTTCTCGCTTTTCTTCAACAAGATCCCTTCTATAATTGATCCCTTCGGCATTCTTTTGGTTTCTTTCATTCTGCTATGTATCTGAAGCCGCATGTACTTAAAAACTCACTCTTTCTCAAGGTCAACTATAATAGTACTATTCACTATTGACATCATGTGGAAGCTTTTCAATGAGCAAGCCAAGTGTCATTTTCTAATAATTTATTTGTTAGTTTAATTTTAATATTTGAATCAATCCATTTGGGGTACAAAAATTCAAAATACTAAGTAAAGCCTGTCTGAAGTATTTTATTATGGATATATTATGTTGATCACGTTACAGATCCTTATGTTTACAAATTAGGGTTAATTTCACATACCTCCCCTAAGGTTTTTAACAATTGCAAAAAGCTCCCCTCAAATTCTAAAAATTACACCTACCTCCCTTATTTTCACTATTTAAGTAACATTTTAGGCCCAAAAGGCTATACTTTTTCTCAAAATTTCTATAATACCCTTGAATTATAATTCACAACAAAAATGTAAAGGAAAAAAATGGTTCACGATCTCTATTTCATTTATCTTTACTTGATATCCCTATTACCTACCCATCAACATCCAAATCACCATTAAATAAATAATTATCTTTGTTCTGATGTTTCTCTTTTTTCTAAAAATTTCTGATGCAGACCATTGTATCAATTATAAATGCTACATCATATATCCAAAAATGTATTTACAATCTCATATCAATATTTTATTTTATTTCATACACAAAACTATTCATCAATATCCCTAAATTTCAATTCCATGTTTGCCACCTTTTTAATACAAAATAATCTAAATCATTACTTCTAATATCAATATCCAATATACTCCGTTGGCATAGAGTTCAAAATCAATCAAATTCTCTCTACAGGAATAACATCAATAGTTGTAAATCAAAAATAAAAACACAATGCAGTTATAAATATATATCAAGAATACTTTTTTTTCATGGCAACCATAACAGTATAACCTATATTTAGTTCCTATTTCACTTCCTATCCTTAATTTTTATTTTATTTTTATCATTGTCACTATCATCATCTCCATCTAGTTTGATAATGAAATTAGCACTCATGATGAGAGAGCACCAAGGCTTCAAGTTGCTGATTCAAAAGGCTCGAGTGAAGTCCTAAATGCTCCAATGATAAACCTTGGACCACTGACTTGAGCAAGGGCAATGAAAATGCGAGAGTCTCTTCAAACATTTCTACAAGTTGTTCACGCTCGTATAGAAAAGATTCAAGAGACTCACCACACGTTGGTGATTCTACTCCAAGCCAAAGAGGAGGTCACGGACTCCTAGGAGCATACGGATTGCTTCTTGACTTTCTTGTTCGAAATTAGTAGCTAGTTTGTAGGCATGACAATAAGGTTGAATAGCTCATGTTGAGCCTTAACCGACCAGCTTTTAGTTCATTAGGGACGAGTTAGTAATTTCGAGTTTATTTGAGTTAGTGAGTTTTTCCAAGATACGTTAGGATTAGGATTATTTTTGAGTTAGTAAAGCTTTCCATTACAAGTTAGGATTAGGGTTAGTGAAGCCTATAAATAGAGGCTTGGCCGAATTGTCTTCAATCATCAATTATCAATATTAATTTTCAGCATTAAGAGCGTTTTTTCTTAGCTTTGTTTATCCTTTGAATATCTTAGATTTGTTCTAAGTGTTCTTCTTGGCTTATCAAGCAAGAATCACACTTGTTTGTGGCACCATTCTACCAAACACTATAAGTTCCTTTAATGACTTCTTGAGGGTCAAGAATCACTCTTAGTTCTCATCCAAGGGATTCTAAAGGGTTTAGGGTTCCGCACGTTCAAATCTTGGAGTCGCTTGTCTAGATCCTGCTTGTTGGAGTACGAGTTCGCCAATCGGGGTTGGGTTCGTATCAACTCAATTTGTTATTTGACAATTTCAATTTGTTCATATCTATCAAAAATTGGAAACAAATATGGCCGCAAGGAAACTATTTAATAATAGTGAAAAATCGAGAATTGGGAATAGATACCAAGATATGTAAGTATTTGTAGTTTGGTGTGTATGGTGATTTTATTAGTAGCGGTAGTGCATATTTGGTTGATAATAATAAATAAATGAGTTTGAAAAGAAGATAGATGTAGGAGGAAGAGGATAGATAGTTAAATGAAAAATACTGTAATTTGAATAATTATTTGTTGTTAATAGATGAGAGAGTTTTAATATTTGATAGAGTTTTTTAATGAGTTTACAATTAATAAAAGGCATTGTTTTTTTTAACACAACAAGGGAGGTCTCCGTAATTATATAAACATTAAGAGAGCCGAGTGAAATTGTCGAAAACCTCAAGGGAGGTTTCCAAAATTATCCCTACTAATTACAAAAGTCCTGACAAATTCTACCAAATCTTATTACTTTCAAATCCAACAAATAAATAATACTCCCTCCGTCCCAATAAGTTTGTCAGTTTTGAGGAATTGTGTTTTTTATCAACAGTAGTCAAAGAGTGAAGAATATATTATCTTTTGTGCCTAAATCTCCTTACAAGTAGGCATGCTCTAGTATGCTTCTGACTCATCTAAATGTTAGTACCACCCACGTGCTATTTGAACATATTTCTTGAATGTATGTTGCAAAGAGAAAGTGGGACCTCTAACATTATTTAAAGATTTCTTGTGCAAGTGCATGAGGGGTAAAAGTTGGAATGAGTTACAAAATTATTAGCCAAATTTGGTAAGATGACATAACTTTGAAACAGACCAAAAAGAAAAGCCGACAGTTTTAATAGGATGGAGGGAGTAATAAATACTTTATCTTAATATTAAATCGTTATAATCATTTTTAGCACGGAATATAAAGCCAGTTTTGACTATTCTTGAGTTGTTGCATTGTAGAATCCCTGTTTCAAAAGTAAAACCTCCCTTCAAAGCTCAACCTTTATGCTTTATGTATTAATGAATATTCCAATGACTCTTTGCTGTCTGTAGCATCATACATGGGACTCTGATATTATACGTGCATGGACAAGAAAAGGGTAATGGAATTGGTCAAATTCATTGAAGGAAAGGGGAAAAGAACGGAGAGGATGTTCAATTGTTGCAGTTCGAACTAGCTACTTTTGGGGGAAATGGCGGAACCCGTGGAGCAAAAAAGACATAAAGAAAAAAACCCACAAATCATCTTTGAGCAATTCTAGGTATAGGCTGGATAACTATTGTCATATTATATCCGTAATTCTCAGATAGGTAGAGATATACAGTATATATATATGGATACAATTTCACGCTTCTCACAACTTCATCATGATGATTGAAGCTGCCAATTATTTCTTCTTTTGCTATTGCTACTCCTCTGCATCTCTGACTCTATCGAGAATGAAAAGTAACGCCATGCTATAGTATTATTTGCTAATGCTTTTACTTTCCGTAAATATCCATCCATGGTCATGGATGGAGATCCTATAGCAAGTGAAATGATATATCTCCCGATGCTGTAGTATTATTTGCTCGTCATAGTCGCGATATTTGGAAAGCTTGCTACGGGCGCCATATCTTTGTCTAGCTAACCCGTCCTTGAAGGTGTTGGGCTCACCTTCAACATTGCCTTGTCAACTAAAATTGCAGTGAAATCAGAGCAAGCAGAATTTATCAGTCATAATACGCCAGAACTACTTGTGCATGTTAATATGTATGTAATGACAGAGCCATGATTCGTAGGATTGAGTGCATGAAGTATAAAGGATGCAAGATGGTAAAACACACCCTTCCCTCTCCCCCACCACGGGCAACCTCTGGTACCGGGACCGTATTTCATATGTTTGTTTTTGTGAAGATTTGTGGGTGTTTTATGATGTTACTGAAAATGGTTGTCTTAAACAAAATTTGTTTTTCTATCTATAGGTCTTTTTCATGTCAACACTCAACAGGGTGTGTTGTGGATAAGTATTCAGAGAATTAATGCTACGGCGGTGAGTACTTGTACTTACGTTTCTCAGTGGTAGTTTTCCTTTTCACCTATTATTTCTTGGTAAAAGTAGGAATCTAGGAATTTCTAGATGCTACAGGGCTGAGAAGACAAAGTAAGATGTTTATCAAGTACAAATAATTTGCGTACTACTTTTGGCGGATTCCGGATCATCGTACTTTGGCAGTTATCGTAAAAGTTGGAAAGTGTGGGTCAAAATTGTCCTAGCATCAACGCTACTGCTTGAATGGTAGATTCATAAGGAAAGATATGCATTGTATTTTGGCTTAAACCGTAAAGAGATGGTGCATGCGTGTTCTGTCCATATCTGTAGGTAGAGGAGGGAAAGAGAAGTCGGAAAAGACACCTGAAAGTAAGCATCTAGTTTCCCCTTTAGGGTTGCATGTTCTTGCTTCACTGCTTGGAAGGCCCCCATGCATCTGCACGACCAATGAATCATGTAGCAATAGATCATCATTTAGCTAGGCTCATATAGGTCACTAAAAAAATAAAATCAAATCAAATTAAAAAGCATGAGGGAAAGATGTAAGCTGAGCAAAGTCAACTTGTACCCTTCAGGGTCCTCTTCCTTGCAGTAGTCTTGGAATCGGGTGCATTCCCTTTTCACCTTTTTGGCACCAATGCTGCATCAAGATGAAGGACAATCAGGGTGCTATGCATATGGTTAATTTGAATGATCAATCACTACCAAGAATGTCTACTATATATCTAGCAATCGATACGCAACCTTCTCAGCTGTTGAGATTGAAACAAAGAAAAGTTTTCTCTTCTGAAATGCTAAACCAGTTTACAAAGAAGTCGATTGCATCCAATTCTTGGAAAACTTTGATTGCCTAAATCCTTGTTTTAAGACTCAGATGCAGGGCCGAGTACTGTCTGTTTCGTTACATGCATGCACGCACGCATGCATGCATGCATGCAGATGTTATATATGTCAGTATTGATCGAAGAGCAAGAGTAGATCTAGCTTGCCACATGATACATATGTGCATTGGGGATAGAGATACTCATAAATCTGAAACTGAAACATTAAACTTTGTGCTAGGGCATCTTGGATAAGATTTTGTGTTTTGTCTGCAGTTTTTCAATGGACACGCGTTACTAGAATGGTGTATCAAGTCAGCAGCGTTGGGTCGTTTACAGCCCCACCTCATCCATATCACCAAATGTTGCATGGAATCTCTAGAGCCCGACTGAAAGATGGTGACTTCTAAAAACTCTTTACTTATGAAGCAAAAATTGCTTGTGCATCGACAATTTCTATCACCAAATGTTGCATGGAATCTCTAGAGCCCGACTGAAAGATGGTGACTTCTAAAAACTCTTTACTTATGAAGCAAAAATTGCTTGTGCATCGACAATTTCTATGAGGTCAATACGCCAAACAGTTTGTTTTTATGCATCCCGTGCCAAAAAATGTCAATACAGACAGCATCCTTTTCCCAGCTCCTAGCCCCACGGTCCCCGCCCCAAGTAAAAGAAATCCTGTGTAAAGATCCAATTACCAACTTTTTTCTGCATACATCAGTAACATATGTGTATATATATATATATATATATGTCGACATATTACCTCCTCTAAGATTAAGTAAAAGCAAATATCAAACCAATCTAAAACTAGCCACAATTATCGTAATGATTTGCAGATACGAGCATGTTATTCTGGCTTCTATCAACGTGGACGAAATTACATCTTTGGAGCTCCAGCTTGCAAGTTGCAAGCGTGAGCATCTTTAATATTTTTCTAACTTTTCAATCCATAAGGAATATTTGGAGCAGTTGAATTTTTCTTTCAGTCAATAATATATTTGATGGGATGTTTTCAGATGCGTGCATTTGAAGAATAGGGGATCAGAAGTATATATGCTATTGCTAGCTATCATTTTTTTTTTTTTGGCAACTTTATTCCAAGAGATACCCTCTCGCTTACTTAGCATTTGTACGTGTGCTTTTCACAACATTTTTTTTCTCTACTTATTGTTTGAGTCGACCTTAAAGTAGTTAGTCGAGTGTTGAAAACCTTTTCCATTTTCCAATAGACAAGACACCTTCTAAACATGGTCAAGGCCTCTCCCAACCCTTTTGCTTTTCACCTTTATTTTCACTTCTAGCTCTTAAATTTGTTGATGGGAAACTATTAAAAAAAAAAAAAGGAATAATGAAGAAAGGCTCTCTAGATATCAAGTTCTATTAGTGTCCGATTTTTCCAGGATGGATGAACATATCCCATTTGAATTGTTTTTTTTTTTAAATTATTATTTTAGAATTTTTATAGAAAAATGTATTATAACGATTTAATGCATATGCATTAAAAAAATAATTAGAAGTCGCCGCCGCGTTCATGAAAATCGTAAAAACTTTTCCTCTTAAAAGACTGCAAACCAAACAAGGGCACTGTTCTAGCTCCTCACTATTACGCCATTTTAGCACACTACTATTACTTCCAAATAACTACAGTTTACCCTGAGCAGCTACCCTTGAACTGGTGCATGACATCATCCAACTTGCCAAAGTCCATAGGGTTTTTTCCCCTGCATAACAATAATAATGTAATTGACAGGATTAATATTTACTAATTGCATGCAAAACCAAGAAACTAGATTGTTAAGGATGGGATTTTTCTCACATTGCCATTTCAATGTTACGGATCAATCTTGCTGAATCATTGTAGAAAACCCTGACAACTTCCTCCACAAAGTTAGGGTTAGCATCATCCTGCAATTCTTCCAGCTGAATAAATTGCTCATCAAGATAGCCCTGCAAATTAAACCACAACTCAGAATCAGATATTAGATATGTGGGCATCCACAAGAATAAGATACAATATCCTTCACATTTATTCACTTGGAATCTGATAAAAAAGCTTCTCTCGTCAAGATTCCTAAAAAAAGACCAATAAGCTTTTGGCTAGGACACCATTTGTGTCCAAAGTATCAAATGACCAATGAAGTTTAACTTCGTACCAAAAAAAAAAAAAAGACCAATTAGGTCTAATTGTATGACTTGCACATAAAAAATTTGGAATTCATATTTACCATTTCAAGTCCTGAAATCACTCAGGAGATTACGTTATAACGAAAGATAAATTATATAACTTCTTTTTAAAAAAAAATGATATATAAATTCTTGATTCAGCCTAACGGCCATCTTCTTTTAGTGCCATGTTAACACAGATCGATAGTGGAAAATACCATCTTCCTTCGCCATCCCAGTTCTTGCTTCTATACTCAGTACTTACTCTTTCTACAACCATTTGTAAGGTAATAGTATTCCTAATTGTACAGACTCTGGATTTCAAGAATTTTTATGATCAAGGGCATAAAAGCTTTTTACACAAAAATAACCTGATCAAAAAGGGTTCTCCTCATGTGGGTAGCTTGCCGTTGCAGTTGATTTCCCTCCATTATTAGTACTGATGAAAGGGAAAAGTTTGAAATGAACTGGCAAAAGGGAAAGCAAAGCCCTCAGAGAATTGAAGGCAAGTATGATATGTTGTTGCTGTGAAAATTTGTTGTACGAGGCGAAAGATTTGGCAGGTTTATATAGGAAGGTTGAGAGGACATAAGGGGTCCACATCCCTATTTCATTTTTTTTTTCTTTCGAAACCCAAAAGGCCTACGTTAATTTTTACAAACATCCTATTGCATATTAAGTTAGCTGTTTTTGGGATGTTTTTGAAAAATTTTACTATAGTTGAGTTTTTAGAGTATATTTTGACATATTTTTAGAATATATTTTGAAATATTTAAGAATAGCAGAGTTTTTAAAATATATTTTGAGATATTTTTTAAATATTAAAAAAATTTAGACTACCTTTTAAGGTATTTTTTAAAATTTTTATAGTATTTAAAAAATTAATTTTTGAAAAACTAATTAGGATCCAAAAGAACAAATTTCGGACTGTAGCTTTTTGCTTCACCCCTTGGATGTGATCCACCAGATAAAGTTGAGATGCAACACTGTTTCACTGTGTGTGTTGATAACTTTGGCTACGATCAAATCTTCCGTCCTTCGCTTTTTAAATCTCTCCATTCTCTTATTAAAAAAAAAAATTGAAAAGAAAAAAGTTTCTCTTTTCTCCTTTCCACTTTTCAAATCCGCCGTCCCTCCCATCCTAAAAAATTTAAAAAGAAAAAAAAAACTTTGGCTCCATTTGATTGGTAACTTTTCCGAAAATGATTTTTGTTTTATCTCATAGGAAATAATACAATAACATGTTTCATAGCTATCTTTTACATGTGCCACTTCCATAATAGCTTATATAATGACATTTTTCCATCTGTCTTTTACATATGCCACTTCTATATATAATAGGCTACTCAAATCTTCAATTATCCACCATCCTCCGTGGCTCGTCATGAGAAATTTTTCAATTCAATATATATATATATATATATATATATATATATATATATATATATATATTAGGTTCATGAATAAAGAATCGTGTCCCACATTAGTTTGAAAGATAGAGAAAGAGCAGTTAATGGCTTAAGCTTTTGGGTCAAAGTTGGATTCCTGACTTATATATTGGACTCTTTAGTGGGCTCTCTCGAGGTATTTCTCCCATATCAAATAGGTATCATAACTTTAGGTTGCGAGACTGGACCACTCATGGACAAGTGGATTCTTCTCGGAGTTGGACTGGTGAAAATTCTCTTCTTGGTGGTGGATTAAAGTACTAAGGAATTTGGTTAGTGTTGGACCAAGTGCGGCATGAATTTGGCAAGGGGTCTAGTTGGTGTTAGACCAAGGAGTCAAGGGTTGGCAGGGGTCTAAAATACAGTTTGGATGTTAAAGAAGAGTGGGTTCATTTTTGGGAGAAGAGGTGATCTTAGGTAATAAGGTGAAATTGTGTTGAATATTAAAGTGGATTCGAAAAAGAGATTATAAATTTGGATTTAATATGAGGGGTTACTCGTAAAGAAAGAGATTTGTTAGATTCATGAATAAAGTATTATATCTCATATTGATCCGAGAGATAGAAAAAAAACACATCAATATATGTATATGCAAAGAACGCATATTAAATAATCAAATAAGCGTTCGTGTAGATTAAGGTGTAAAGAACTGGTATTCATGCAAATAACTCTTCTCCACCCTGTTTCCCGTTAATCAAGTAATGGCATATTTCAGAATATTCCTCATTGTATAATTCCATTTTGTGTTTTTAGATGACTAAAGACTGTTATAATATTCCTCATACGAAGAAGCTAAATTCACACCTTCTACAAGCTTCAAAATTAATTTTACAAGTTGTAATTAAAGATTTGAATTTAGCCCTCTCTCTTTCTCCTATCTATCACACCCATCTCGTGTATTTAAATAAATGAGAGATCTTTATCATATTTCTCATATGAGTGAATTTTCAGTCTGCGTTCTATTTTCTCCGAAAGAGTAAGAAAAGACCACTTCTACTCTGTTCTCTCTCTCTCTCTCTCTCTTCTTTTTTTTTTTTTTCTTTGAGGTTTTCTGCAACAGCAACTTCAAAAAGTTTGAATAAAGTTGAGATTTGATAGACTAATAACAAAGGTTTTTTTTTTTTTTTTGGGTAAGTGAGAGGATTTAAATCCAAAACTTCCTACTCACAATCCTTCTCTCCTTGCCCCAGGCACCGACCCAAGAATAATAACAAAGTTGAATCTCAAACAAACAGTCATTTTTCTTTTTTTGGTATTATTGGATTTTCCAGAACAATAATAACTTTAGAAAATTTGAATAAAGTTGGGGCTTGACAGAATAATAACAGAGTTGAATCTCAAACAAACTGATCCAGTTGCTTGATTCCTGTTAGTCCCTCTGAATTGGCATCATTGAAGCAAAAGACAATTGATGAAGCCACTTTCCAGGTCACAAAAAGAAGAGATACTCATGAAAAGGTTACATGGCCATCAGAAAAAGCGCTAAAAGAAGGGGAGTAGATTCTAAGCAACTGTCAAATTTGAGATCTTCGCAATGAACGGCTGTGGAAACTAAAAATGTGCTAAATCTTGCAAGAGGTTTTTATGTGAGAAAAAACAGTAAGCTCGCAGACCAACTGCAAAAGCTAATTTGAGAAGACGTATTCTCCCAATAAAGGGGTTTGGCCGCTTGAGGAGCATTTCAGATCATATTTCTAAAGGTCCTAGGCATACCCCATCAATATGCGTAGCTGTTTTTGCAAGATTGATCTCAATCACTTCGACCTGCCTGTAGGCATGTAAGATTCAAAGATATATATATCCCTTTTTTACTTTATCAAAATTTTCCTTTAATTTGCATATACAATCCTCGTGCCTTTCCAACTAGTTAACTATTACCAGGTGGGGACTGCATCTATTAATCTGCTGCTGTGTGTCGAGCCCTGCCTGCATCAATGTTCATTTTCCATCAATTTTAACCCGACCAAAATTTATGGCAACTTGAAGGAGTAGTAATGTACATAAATCAAAGCCCATTAGCATCTAGTTATAGCTGCATATGCATGTCTAACTCAACCTACATAAAGAACCAACGTTTATGTAAGGTTCTCACTTCAAAAAGAGTAGTAGTGTTTGTGATCCATGTTTGGCACAGAAAGGGAAATGGTCGACCATCCCGGAAATAGTAGTGCAATTTAATCAACCACGAAAAATGGCCATCTCCTACTTACAATGCTACTACTGAAAACAGGAAACCTTCACTGGCTATGCAAAACCTGAAATTCATTCAGCATGTAAAGTACTACTAGTAATTTGACAATAAGATGCAGAATAAACCACGGCTGACTTTACAAATCAAATTGAGCAATCAACTACTCAGACGAGTGCTATACAACGCACGTCCATATAAACTATTGTTTCAGGGTACCTAAATCGTCTGATTACAATACGGTCAGTTTATGGTTGCTTCAGATTTTCAACAGCTACAGAGAATTTAAACTGAAATGCATGCATGTATGTGTATAAATATGTAAATAGATGTACATACAATACATGCACGCATGTACAACTAACCTAACAAAAAGCATATATATATATATATATATAGTATATTTTACAGGCAACATGATAGAGCACAAACTTGATACATACACATTCCGGTATAGAGAAAACTTAGATACCCATCCAAATTTGCACATCATGCTTTCATGTATATAAGATTGCACTGTGGGATTAGTAATATAACCATGTAGAATGTATACTGAATACCAGTGATTGCTGTCCGTTTTTGATTATAAAGAGTACTAATGAATGGTTTTATGAGAAACAAGACAATTTTATAGCAGACTCAGAAATCCATTAAACAGCCAAAGGTTGATACTAGAAGTTGAAAACTAATGGAAACCGACCTATAAATCACTAATTTATTAAAAAAAAAAAAAAAACTCAGATGAATAGATCGAGAACCCCCGGTCCATGACCACCCATGAGGGAATCTGCTTTGTAACCGGAAGCGACAACATGTCTCTTCAGGAAACGTAAAAGCAGTACCATCATATGACCAGCAGGAATAATCACTGCATATGACCCAGTTTTCTGCGCCGAAAATGAACTGCTTTAGGAACTCAAGATCTATCTACTTCGGGTAAACTTAGCGCAATAAGAAAGAGTAACTTAGGAAAGTGGAAAGTTTCAAGGAATGAGTTAATACCAGGCTATGACAAAGAGATAAAAGAGAGAATCTCAGTAATCATTGAAAAAGAGCATATCCTTTACATTAGCAGACAGTAATCCTTTGTCCTGTCCGACACTGTTGAAGATCCATTTTAGCTATCCCAGCATATCATGCAAAGCAAAAGTAACTGAATGAGATTTACACCCTTTATTCCCTTGCCACCCATCAAGAGGTTAGAGGAGAGAGTGGTAGCAAAATTACAGCTTTCACAGCAGGACCATTGACCTCTCTTTCACGCTAAATGGAGCTGTGTGGTCTCCTACTTGCCTTTCTAAAAGATTCAAAAGCTCTAGGTGGGTGGGTTACTAATCGGGCATCAGAACATGATTAAAACTTTTCCTCTTCCTTCTACTGGGACAGATGGATATTCTTCCTCCCCAGTCACCGTCTCCCATGTTGATAAGGAACCCAGGGAGGATGTGGCAATTCTCCAAACAAATTTCAACTTGGCTCACATTTATAAGTGAGCTCCGAACAAAAATTCCTCACGTCCACATCCAAAAGTTCCATGCCACACGATAAGAGCACGACATGGATTCTTCTCTCTTGCTCCAATCCTGCCTTTTTCACTTTTATTTGATTTTCTCTTACCTTTCTAGTCTAGTTTTTCAGGTCAAAGATTAAAACAATTTACCATGGACCCAAAACCTGAAAACGAAAAAAGTGATGGAGGAGGAGCTTTCGGCACATCCGAAACCCTTTAAAAAGAAAAAGTTTAAGGAACCAGCAGATGGAAGTATACCAGAACTTGCAATTACAAGGCACGTTGAACTAAAATTCAGCAAGAAACAATCGAACTTCCAATTGTAATGCCATTAATTTTCTTTTAAGAAGTGCATCAGGGATGCTAAAGCTTGATTATGCCAGATAATTCAAGTGGAACGGAGCAAAAGTGTTTTAAATCCTTAAACTGACCATCAATTGGCATAACATACTGCATCTGGAATTGCAGCTACAATTTACATTGATTTATAGGATGATCAAGAGGTGTACGTTTCGTATATACCAATAAAGGCAAACTCCTATCAGAAATCACGGTATAGATTTCAAAGAATAGGGAATTAAGGGAATTAATTCAACTGCTCAAAATCCATCTGCTCACGCCCTTAAAAGGGAGGGGTGAGGATAGCGTAAAAGCTTTAATGCTTGCCTTTTTGGATAAATTATTTCTCCCCTCAACAGTAACGAGCTCATGATGATGCATGTTGGAGAATATGGAATTTGAACTTTTGATGAGTGAGCTTTTAGGTTGCTATCGAGCTGACCCTTTCAGCAAGTTCCAGAAGCAGCATGGGTTATATTTATCACCGCAAGAATCCCATAGCTTGGTACACATTTTTGAGGGTATTATCTGCAACGTCTGCAGCTTTTCTAGCACCTTCAGCCAACACTGAATCTAGGTAACTTGCATCAGACATGATTTCCCCATAACAAACCTGAAAAGTTATAAACTATAATTAGTGATGCACATGCCTTATGTGTGATATCCACTATAAAGTACCAGTCAGTGCAGGCAGAAGAAAATGTAAGGCCAACTATGAAGAATTAATTAGGTTGAAATGACATGGGATATAATCAGTCATCTGAGAATACATGATTGTCAATGGCTTGGGTTTAACAAACGTGAATTGAAGCACAAGGGAAAAAAAATTTGAACTCGGAAAAGGACAAATAGAAGAAAGAATTTTTGTCCGGCTTACAAGAAAGAGCAGTACAAATTTTAGCTTGAAAAAAATTGGGCATATGGATGGTAGAAACATAGTACACATATACAGGTTACACGGAAAAATAATTGTCATGATATCGGGGAAGCAGGCGTGCCTCTCTACATAATTTCACAGCCATGAAATAGTGTTGCGGCTACTCTTCGATTTTAACTCTGCAATTTTTACTCCCTATGCTAGGAAAAGTATTCACATCCCGAGCAGAGAATCAGTATGACTAATTGACTATATCTGATTGTCTGGCTTGGTAATGAAAATTCTAATGTAAGAACAGAAACCTGGATGGGATGTAAGTGAGCAATCAAAGCATCTGTAAGGACAGGTTTGAACGTCCCCCAGTTCATATCTCGACATTCTTCAGCCACTTCCTGAGGAAAGATAAAGATCAATGGTGTAGAAGAACCTATAAATGAAAGCGTATAATTGTTTTTAAAAGATTGTATTAAAGTTGTATGCATGATAAGGAAACATGAACACATCTTTCAAAAAACAATAAAAAATCTGAAAAGATGTCACTTGTTTTTCTAGAATCACAATCACTGCATCTCATTTTCATAAACGTTTAAAAATATGTCAAAATAAGATGCACTAACCTTTCGCATTATAGGTGTTTTTTGTGTACTTTTATTTCTTTTTTTTATAATTATGTTTTTAAATTTTTTATCTCGTTTTTAGGTGGGTTGTGCCACGCAAAGGACGTAGTGCAAGGCCTAGGCAACGTTCAAGAGTCCTTGGTAGCAAGCTACCATAATGAGCTTTCCCCCTTGAAAAATCGAGTTAATATCATGTGGGCCATTGGCCCATGTATCAGACATTAAACTGATAATTACAGATACTACATAATCATTCCATGAATAAACAAGTTTCACATTGGGTCCACTTTAATATAGGACCTACAACAGCAAAAATACACATTATGCTTTAAGGTATTGAACCTGCTTTGTCTTCCCCGTGACGAGCTGATAAATTGAGAGAAGATTGTTACATTCAGGTCTTTCGGAGTTATCAAATTCCAGGCTGCATAATTCACCGCAGAGAAACAAGCACAAGAAAAAGAAAAATCAATCTAAACAAGCTTGTTGAATCAAAAAGCAAAGAATGAATGCAAAAGTATTTTCATAAATCAAATAATTGTTCCAACTACTAAGGTCAGTAAGGCACTGAATACATACCCAGGAAATGAGTCAGTCTTGCAACGCTTAATTTTATTATTGACAACCTACGAAAAGCAAAAGAGTTCAAATCAGCCCATAAGGTAATGTATAACAACAAAAATCAGGCATAAGATTATCTCATCCACATAAAAACAAATGGAACTCAAAAATTCAAATTCAGCACTTCATTGACATTGACTTTCCAGAAAACTTGGTATACTAGCAGCACATCAAGGCAGTAAACCAATTTAACTCACATCTTTAGGGTCAAGCAAATTGATTCGAGACTGATCAGAAGGCGCCGATTTGGACATCTATAAACAAAAATAAATCAGTCACATAAAAAGTATTAAAAACAGCAATTACAAAAAATATTTGAAAAAAATAGAGCACCAATAAAGACTAGAGTCCTGCAATATTTAATTGTACCATTGTATGTTGCTGCCATTTATGTGGTATCAAATTCTCAAGTTGAGGAACAAAACAAAAGGGCAATGTGCAGAGTTAAACACATCATCTTGGCTACTAATATTGCGGGGGGAGAGAGAGAGAGAGAGAGAAAGTTGTGTTAGAGAGAGGGAGATTTAAGGATCCATTTACTTTGTCTAAGGCCATCATAGTTATGTCCTCAGTTCAATCAGATCAATCTCTCATAGTGCTCCTAAGTTCTGGTTGCAATGGTGTTAGCCACGACTCACACAGGGTAGGTGAGTGCTTGTTCACATAGCAAGGATTCCAGGTGCCTCAACAGGGGATGATGAGGCGCAACAAACACACACAGTGCAGTTGCCCATGCCATCCTACCCATTTTCTTTAACCAGAGAGTGACAAAGGGCAGAAAAGCATTCAAATAAGAAATATCCCCTTTTAAATAGTCTGGGCCATTGGATCGGACTCCCTTTTAACCAAGTGATGTGGCACAATCTGGGCCATTGGGTCTTTGAAGACCAGGTCTACCCAAGTTTTGGCCTTATTTAAGTAGTCTTTTATGGTGTTGTATTTACAGAGTGAGACCTAAGACAGAAAAATAACATAACGTAGTATAACTGTAAAACTCCAAACCTTTGAAAGACCATCAGTTAGGGACATGACTCGAGCTCCAGTAGGTGGAATAAGGGGTTCCGGAACCTACAATGATTATGCAAAATCACATGAGTCATTCCCAGAAATAAACGCATATTAACTGAATATACGTAAAACCCTCAAACAGGTAAGGAAGAAAACAGCCACCTTAAAAATTGCACCACCTCGCCTGTAACAAAAATTTGAAACCATGAGTAACTGCATCAAATGAAAGGCAAAGGAAATTCTCAATGAGATATTCAGCAGGTGCTCGACCCTAAGCAAAACTTGTCCCTTACCCTCCCAATTTCTTCCACTTCCTTCCTCCATAAAGATAGTTAACACGCTGAGCAAGTTCTCGAGTTAACTCCAGATGTTGTTTCTGATCATCCCCAACCGGGACATAATCAGACTGCAGGGGAATGCTGCAATGTATGAGAATCATGGATCCTCAGGATATTACCATCAAGATGTATAGGCAGCAAAAATTATTGAAGTAATAGCCTTCACCTCACAGAAAATAAATTCTACTGATGCTATATTAAAAAAAAAAATCTAACAACAAAAGAACTAATTTGGAAGCCTGAGTCGTTTCCCTGAACTTTAAAATGTAACCTTCAGCTTTGGAATGAACATACACGGCTTTAAAGATGAATTCTCCCTATACCCTAACACAAGAATGCAGCTTCAACTTTGGAATGAACATGCATATGCACATCTTTAAAGATGAATTCTCCCTACACCCTAACACAAAAATGCAGCACAGGACAACCCACCTGGTATAGCAAAATATCAGATGCCATTAGGACAGGATATGTCAGCAGAGCAACCCCAACATTTTCATCTCCCTACATACAGAAAAGATAAATCAAAACAAAATAGCAACACCATGAAAGAAAATAAAGTGAAACCCCAGTGCCTGGCAACTCCTAGTATCAAACAGCTTCCAACTATAAGGAATTTGATCATTATTCTTGACAACTAAACCCAATAATTTGGACTAGGTCCACTCAGCTGAAGAGAGATTGACCAAGATCTACAGAACCCTGAGAAAGATTGAACAAAAAATTCATTGTAGTCAGCCTATATGACCCTAGGGGATGAGAAATCTTGAACCCTACCCAGTAAATTTGCCTATTTAAACATACAAGAAATCTGTCCCCAAAAATATGCCTAATTAACATGCAAGGCTGCTGCAGACCTATAACTAGAGAGTTGTCCAATGATCATCACTTTCTAGAATAAAGATATCCATCGTTTTCTTTCAATTTTTTGGTAGGGTATAATTGTATCTAAGTTTAAACGATAGCCTATTTACCTAACTGCATATATAAAATATAGGTAAAAGATCTATCAAGAAGCTTCGAAGGCAAAAGCAACACCCATAGAAAAGGCTACATACAGCAAAAACGCACCGCTTTCAATGATTTCTCCTTGAATTGGATCATTCTATTCAGCCAACCAATTGGGGTTGTAGAACTGAGCAGCCACATCAATTCGACATGAGCACGGACATGAGACTGCACAAACACTGAAGCCTGAACATGAAAACAGAATCTACATTTAGGTTTAGCCTACAGAGATGAATAATTGGCAATATAAAAATAAATAAATACATAAAGAGAGCCAGACCTTGGAGGGATCCACTCCACATGCCAAGTAAATTGCTGCTGTTTCTTTTGTTGCTTTGGATAGCTGTTGTGTATCATAAGGCAAGGTGATCTATGAATAACATGCCCAAACTGACATTAGATAATTCGTTTCCATATCACAACCATAGTAAACCATAAACTGATGTCCTATACACACACACACACACACATATGTATGTGTGTGTGTGTTCGTATGTATATGTATATGTACATGCATATATATCCCCCACAGTTGAAAGAAGTTAAATAAGAAAATAGCTACCAGGTGAAAGTTCAGCTGGTCAGCAACAAATCACGTGTCAAAAGAATGAAGATGAAGCACATATTAAAGACAGAAAATTTCCAGACTTAGTATATGATTACCTTACTTTTCAGTGGCTGAATTTGTTCCAAGATTCTATTGTGCAAGTTCAAGGTGACAGGATAAAAACTTGAAAACCTTGTGATATAAGGCCTAGTTTCACAATAAAAACTATCTTTGATCTAGCTCTAAGGACAAAAAAAAATGCACAGCTATTTATTCCAATTAAATTTCATTAAATTATCTCTATGATTAATTTTTCATGCTTATCAATACAACCAGATATTCAGAAACAGTGCTTCCTTGTACCAGATGGGTTGTTCAAGGATAAATGAGTTCAGAAAACATGTAAACACAAAGAGTTATGGTCTTCAGAAAAATTACGGGAGATAACAAGTGATTAACAAATGCCAAACAACAGTAGAAGCAAGAAAAACAATGAAAGTGTGATTAATCAGCAGTTCAAAGCTACATAACAACAATCACAGTCCACAGATATGGACATACCGCATGCAGGTCCACAATGAAGAAAAGGGTGTCATATGCATTCTGCAAAAGGGAAACCAGAAGATGAACACAAAATCACGTTGAATCACGTGAATGATAATCCAGAATGTAACAACGTTTCCAGAACTTATAATGGCTCAAACAGGAGTTCTTCAGGAAGCATAAGATGCTAGACAAAACTCATAATAAGAACCCTCAGACCAGCAATTTATCAGGATGAACAAGAAAAGATGGGACCCTAAGTAGCACATTCATTTACCATGTCAAGCTATACCGGTTTGAAGAATACAATTAGTAAATGGTAAACAGAACACTGTAACTAGTTAATAAAACAGCATTTAGCATTATTTCAACTGTTTCACATCCAACCTGGAATGCAAAACCAACTTAACTGGTCATTAAAAATTGAACAGCAATCCAGAATGCTCAGAACTTAATCAAGTGAAAGTTATTGAGCAAGTTTCTTTTAAATAAAACTGTGGATTATTAGAAATCTCAAAGCATAAGACATTTGCAGGCACATAGAAGAAACATTTTCTGCAATTGCCAAGAAACATGGCCACACTGTCCTACCAATAATACGAGGCCAATACTAATGGCAAGCCAACTGTGCAAACAAAATGCACCAAAGCTTCTTTACATATAAAACCAAAAAGACAAACTGTTCAAGTTTCCCAAACCTGTATTTGAACCTTACTTGCAAGTCAATCCAATTTTTTATAGCCCCAAGATAATTGCCAAGATGTATGGATCCTGTGGGCTGCACACCAGAGACCACCCTCTTCCTATTAAATAAGAAGAAGGAAAGAAAACTTAAGTTCCACATAATAAGTTTTCTAAAATGAAGTAGAAATTTAGTACCTCCTTCCTTTCCTATATCTCATAATCATTCATCTTGGAAGTCCCAAAATGTTTGACACATGCGTTAGAATGTAACTACTTATTTCTACACTTTCCAGTGTTAGTAGTTTTTTTCACTCAAAGTTACTATATATGCCAAATGCAATACACATGAAATAAAACTCTTTCCACCAAAATTCAGAAACATATTTTGGTCAACAGTTAAAAAGTAGGAACCTTTTGAAGATGTCATAGCCAAAAAAAAAAGGAACCTTTGGAACTCTCCAAATCAATCTTCATTTTCTTACCCATCCTCAATGATTCGTCAACCACATACAAAGTAAACTTCAAACAATAAAAGATAATGCAAGGAGATTTCTAGTTGAAAAACTCATCCACAAAGCTGAAGTCAAAGAAGGAAGGCACTTTTCTTCCTCAGCACGAAATACTAATCAATCACACAGTTAACCTACTATATTTCTCAGTTAAAAAAGAGTGCTCCTTGATTACATCGTTGCCACAGACACATTTCTCATTCTCAATGATTTACAAACAAAAGATAATAATCATAACAGCAGCAGCTAGTATTATGCACCACCTCTAATCAATATACCAAACGAATTTAATAACCTTTGAGCTTTAAAAGATAAATGAACGAGTAAAATACACTAACGACTTGAGAAATACGTATTTTAATTACTTTACGGGAGTGGAAGACGGTTCTGAAGTCGCAGGCTCCGAGACGGCTACGCTACAGAGACATCGCAAATTTTCGCGAATCGGCGGAATTTTTGCGGTTCCGTTCAAGTATTTCCTCGGATTCAATCTACATGTCCTGCTCAGAATTTTTAGAGAGAAATGTTAATCAGTAAAAAAAAAAAGCACACACACAAAGAGCACATACAATAGAAGAATGGGGAAAATGAAATTGGAAAATGGAAAGAAAGTGAGATTAGTACATGGAAGCTCTGAAGTGAGGCGCGGCCGTCGTTGACAAAGAGAGGAATTGCGAGAGAAGTGCGGGTGCCCGCCCCATTGTTACTTTCTTCTTCTTCTTCTTCTTCTTCAGCGGAGTAGCGTTTCTCCCTTTTTGTTTTTGCTTTTTTTTTTTTTAGCAGGATAAGAAGCACGAGGTTTTAGTTTCCACTCACTATATACCCGATGGAACAGGAAGTAAACCTCGCGCTTTTTTTTATTTTTTTTTGTTTATCTCAATATTTGTAATTCAGGAATTTCTTTAAAACAAAAATAATTTAAGATTACTTAAATGCTCCTAATTAGTTAGAAATCTACTTACAATGAGCCCGTTTAGATTGTATTTTTAGAAATTTTTAGAGAAAAATAGTTGAAACACTCTTTTTAGGATGGAATGTACGTAGGATAAAAAAAATATATGAAGAAAGATTCTCATGAAAATTAAAATATTTTTATGCAAAAAATGCAATCCAAATGATCAATAATTAGAAAAAAACAATATTTTTTATTTGTTGTGAAGTAATTCACCATTGCAATTTCACCTAATTTTTTTCATTTAAATATTCGATCATAGATAAGATATCAATATCTTGAATGATAAATAACTAAGAGGCAATTATTTGTTTAGTAGGAGAAAAATCTAAAGAGACACTTAATAGTATGTACCTAATTGGATATATTTTTGTACAAAACTTTGTACCTTGATATATTTTTCACTACAAAACATAATAAATTTCATCAATCCACTTAACTTTCAAACTTGCAATATTTGCTTGTTATTTTTTGTTTTTAAATAAATAAGCTAATTTCCATTCACCTTTGTTAAATTTTGATAGAGGGAAAAAAACTTGGAGCTTTTTCTTGTATTTTCTTCTCTTTTTTTGTGTTTGGGAAATTTTCAGGTAAACATTTTGGAAATTCATTTTTGCTTGCAAAACGGTAGTACCCTTTGCTAAATGAAGAAATTCATTCTCGCAGGTCCAATTTTTGATGGAGTACCCTTCTCATCTGGCCTTCACTCATGACGTAAGCGAACATGACCTCACATAGTCACGCACTCACCCACCAATTGCCACACACTTACACAGTAGCAGATATAACTGCGTGTGTTTCTAATAGCGGGTGTCTGAACCCCGAAGAAAATTGACCTATTGAAGTAACTAAAAAGAGGAAAAAAAAAGAGAGAGAGAAAATGGATGAGGAGAGAATTCTAGAGAGAGAAAGGTACCAAATCGAACAAATACGACAGCTTGAATTGGAGGAATTGCAGGTGGAAGAAGTCGACTCCGATGACTCCGACGACGACAGCTCATCGGAGAACAAGTATGTTTGCTTAATTTACACGTTTTCGACTTATTACTTTGTTTTACCTTTTTTTTTCCTCATTTCAGTTTTTTTGTTGAATTTGTGTTGAATGTAGATGTATATATTGAAATTCTGGGCATGAAACACCAAATCGGTTTGGATAATATGACTGTTTTTGCTTAATTGCAGTTCCGAAACCCTTGATTTTTTTACAAGGGTTTAAGAATCTTCTCTTTTTGTGGTAATTTTTCGGTTTAAAGTCCAAAAAATGTTTCGGTTTAGTATACTAGTACGGATACAAATTCCACGTATATATGCATATTTTTCTGTCTTTGCCTGTGGCGAATTTGGTTTCAGTTTTAGATGCTAGCCTGCTGTGGGATCACCATGTGACTCAGATAAATTCGAAAAGGAATTAAGTTTTATTTAGGTTTTTGTTAGCTCGAGATGGTTTTGGCACATGTTTCTGATGTATTTACAGCTTGGAGGTGACTTACAAATATGTTATGGGTACCCATGAAATTTGATTTATCTAAGGGACAGGGATTTGTCAAATGGTAAGGAACAGGTTGTAGATAGACGTGACGGAGCTAGCATTTCTTATCAGTCTTGTACTCTTTTGTGATGAACTTTTCTGTTGGTTTCCATTTCACATTGCTTATATATTCTGTATCTATGTCATATTCGCAGCTTTAAGACTCAGAATTGAAATTTGCAAGCTATTTGCAATTTCACCTGGTACTTTTAAACGTCTCCATTTGGGATTTTGGATCAACTTAAGAGATGATAGCGTAGTTTTCTGAAGTTATCTAAGGACATTTTCCTTCCTTTTTATGTGCTGTGCTAAGGTTGGAATCCCTCAACCTCACCCCCAAGAACCACAAGTATAAGAGGCTGTATGAGAGGAAATGTATTCATGTTCAGCTATGTGTGTGTGATCCTGCCCTTGAGTTTTTCATGTTAAAAAATTACTTAGGGTGAAGACTTAGGTATGTTATCAACAGCTGAGTTCAAGATGGTTTGGTGTGTAAAGTTGATGAGAAATTAAACAAATGCAAGAAAATTTATTGGATACTTTTGTCATTTCAGTTAGATATCAGCGATTCTGATTATTTTTTGGTGGATGAAGAAAATGTGGTTGTAGGATGTTGTCCTTGCTTTAGTTGAACCTACTTTTGTGTGTATCTGCAGCCACTGATTCTGTAATGAATTGGCTTTTTTGTTGTGGTTCAGTTATCGTACTTCTGGAGGAGCTTCAGCCTCTGGTGAATTTACTTATGACACCTCTTTGGTGGCTTTGCACTCTTACCTTGGTGGTAGGTCTTTCTTGGGGGTGTTAGGTGCTGCTTGTATTAAAGCTCTTCAAGATCTAACAGTTTGTAGTCCCTGAACAGATGTTGAGGACACCCACAACAGGCTTGCTTTTTTGGATGGTGGTGCTGTATTGAAACTTCCCATGTTCTATCTTGAAGGTATTTTTTGTCCTTCATTAATAGCCAGTTTTGCTGGTTCTTTCTTTCGAATTTTCATATCTCAGATGCCGGATTACATACTGTCTGTTGAAACCTCAGCTACTTACTTCCATTAATTCTATTTTCTCAGGGGTGGTTCTATTTCCGGAGGCCACACTTCCTCTTAGAGTTGTTCAGCCTCATTTTATTGCTGCTGTTGAACAAGCGATGACTCAAGTTGAAGCCCCTTATACCATAGGTGTGGTAAGTGGGCTGCTTGTGATGCTTCCAGTTCATGTTCCTTTGTCTAATACTTGTTTCACTTGTAAAGGAGCTTGGTTTTGCGGTATGCCTTTCAGGTTCGTCTTTACAGGGATTCTCCTGATTACCAGAGACCGAGATTTGCAATTATTGGGACCACAGCTGAGGTAGGGTGGCAGAAATCTTGTACATAGTTTTCCTATATGTGCTTTTAGATGCAGAGTAATTTTTCTTTTAATGGTTTCATTGCACAGGGTCTCTAGTTTGGGAAAGATAAGAAAGAAAGTAGGATAGTAACTCTCTCCTGGTTTCCTTAAAAGTTTTTTTTTTTCAAACAACTATGAGGCATGGAATCTTATTAGTGTTGTGTTTTTAGATTCGGCAATATCGCAGGCTGGAAGATGGCTCAGTGAATGTTCTTACACGTGGCCAACAGCGTTTTCGCCTGAGACGCTGCTGGATTGATGTGGAGGGTGCAGTAAGTGTATTAATGTGCTGAACAAGATGAAAATTGTATGAATCTTTTGGCTTCAATTGAAATATGATGTCGTGTTTTCTCTTCTGTAAATAGACATATGGGGAGGTTCAAATAATCCAAGAAGATTCACCATTGAGGACTCCACGTGAGGCTGTTGGACGGCTGGCACCACTTATGAACTTGCGAAGTAATATCTTTCAAAAACAACCTTTATACAGTCCTAGAGCTTGTCGGTTAGGAGATTGGGATGGAAATGATTCAGATGCAATGTCTGAAGAGTCTTTTGAGAGTGAACTTTCTTTGCTTGAGAGGGGATTGCATCAGTCTGCACTATTTTCGTCTTACCATACAATTCATGAGCCCACAAGTAGTGAGGATGAGAAACTTGATCCAGATGGAGAAGTGCATCAAGGGAGCTCTCGTTTGGACAACCTTCTGGGACCATTGAGAGAATATAATAGTGGGAGAGATAGTGCTAAAAGTGCTATTTCTGGTAATTCTGGTAATCTTTCATTTAAACGGATGAAAGCTGACAAGTGTGCCTTAGACCGGCTACGTGAAGTTCCAAGAGCCTTCTGGCCCAATTGGGTTTATCATATGCATGATTCATATACCCTCGCCCAAAAGGCAGCAGGTTTGTCACTTTTATTCATCTAGAGTTACTGCTTTTAGCTGTACTAATATTTTTAACTTTCATTCTCTACCTCTTTAGCTATTTAGTAAAACATGCAGTAATGGTATTTAAAAGGTAAGGGAAACATTTTATACACTCCAGAAAAATGCTTCATATGCTTCATTTCATTTGTTTTATTGTTTAGGAATATGTGTTCTTGACTATCTCTCTCTCTCTCTCTCGATTGATGGATTTGTTGACTGTGAGGGGACTTTTTTGTCCTAAAAACGAGTAAAAAATGAAATGGAGTGTATGAAGCTTTTTCTTGGGGTGTATAAGTCATTACCCAAAGTATGGGTATTGATACTGATGGATTGCATGATAGATTCCAATTCGTGTTACATAAATCTGTTACTCATAGAGATTTTTTACTAGTCAGACGTTAACTCTTCAGATATTATGTCACGGATTTAGCATACTGCTCTTTTGGACAACCCTAAAATTTCTTGTTTGTCATGGATTTTGTTGATTCTTTCCTTTTGTTTTTCCTTAGGAGGGGCAGGGTAGGAAAGTTGGGGGGTTTCAAATTTGTACTTCTAGTTGAAGATTGGTTAATGCACAATTCTTTTTTAGCAGATATGAAAGGGATATATACTCTTAGGACATTAGGTTCCAATTAGAAATTGCGATCTGTACGAGTATTGCCTCATTGAATCCTGTTTTTTATTTATTTAACCAGAAAAAAAAAGAAGGCGCCCTTTAATGTTGATAATGTATTTCAGACAGGTGGAAACATATAGTTAAGGCACCAAGCATGGACGGGTTTGTGATGAAACCAGATCTTCTTTCCTTCCATATTGCCAGTAAGATTCCTGTGTCAGAATCACTGAGGCAGGAGCTTCTTGAGATTGATGGGATTTCATATAGACTGCGGCGGGAAATTGAGTTACTTGAGAGTTTTGATCGTGTTCGATGTAAAACTTGTGAGGTAATTTGGTATATATGGGAGCATATTTGAAGTTTTGCTCAAATTTATGCAGTATTGTTTAACTTGAAATTATGGCCTTATTATTTACTGATACTGTCTCCACTTTTTGCCCCTTTTAGAACCTCATTGCCAGGCGAAGTGACATGCTGGTTATGTCCAGTGATGGTCCTCTTGGTGCTTATGTAAATGCACATGGTTATGTGCATGAAGTTATGACCCTTCATAAAGCTAATGGATTAGCAGTCATCGGAGCTCCAGTCAAAGAGCATAGCTGGTTTCCTGGGTAAGACTTCTTGCTTTGCTATCCTGTTGAAGTTAAATTTCTCAACGTCAAGGAGATTATGATATTTTCATAAATTACTGTGATGTTAGTCACACATAACGCATCGAACTTGAAAAGCACTCTTTTTAAGTTGATTACTGCCTGATAGTTTGTAGCTGTTAGACAGCGGTGAATGGTCGCTTTTTTTCGCATGGCAATGACAAGACTGTTCTTACAAACTAAGGGTTCTTCTGCAGTAATTTCTAATATTATGTCTAGGCTATGATGTCTTGGCTTTGAAGCATCTATTTTGTATTTAGTGATTGTAGTCTTTTAGATGTAATTTGATGCTGATAAGATAATCTTTCCGCAGGTATGCATGGTCTATTGCCGAATGTGCAACTTGTGAATCCCAAATGGGTTGGCTTTTTACAGCCACAAAGAAGAAGTTGAAGCCTAGGTCGTTTTGGGGCATTAGGAGCTCCCAAGTTGCTGATGACACGCGATGAGAGTTACATGATTAATGTGCCTTATATAATATAAGTCAATCTGTATATAAAAGTATTCTGCTATATGTTCTTGGTATAGAGCAGTTATTGTTCCATATTAAGTGTTTTAGATGGAAACGATGCTGTCGGTTGTAATACGAGTTTAAGATTGTGGATCCCAAATTCCTGCTCGAGTTGCTACGGACCACACTTCTGCGTGCCTTTTATATTGTCATTTTCCTGGTATGTTCTTGCTGCTGAGTGTACTCCCTGCATGCTATTGGTATGTCAATAATGTTACGATGTTATGGCAGAGAGACCAGGTAACGTCCGGTTAATGTCGTCCAGGATTCTTAACTGGATTTCTTGAGATGGTTACGTCTTTGTAGGACTCTTCAGAGAACACACGGGTACGGTAAGGACAGAACAAAAAAAATTTTTTTTTTCTTTTTTTGGGCTTTTAAAGTACAAGATGACCTTGATCAAGCTAACTTCTTGCTCCCTCCTCAGCCCTCGGACTCGCACTGGCATTAGAGAAAACAAGGACAATCTGTAACATGCATAGTTACAGCAACAGAAAAAGGAATACCAAACGAGACTTGAACTTACAAGTTCAGAAGCATAATAATAAACGTTTCTCTGAACCTATAAAAATTTTTGTTTTCTTAAAACTGAACAAGAAACACTACTATTGCTAGTTTACTCCAAAATTCTTCCCAGAGATGGCACATATAGCAGAAATTCCTCAGAAAAAAAGACAAGCAAACTGAGAGTCAAACCGCAATCAGAGAAAACAAGGGCAAGAAAAGGTGGAGAAAAAGATAGATCCTTAAAGTGCAAGATGATCTCATCCATCTACAAGCCGCATCTTGCTCCTTCCCCAGCCCATATATTCTGAAGTTATAGAAACAAGGAGTATTGGCATTGTATACAACCATATTGATTGAATGGGCAAAATATACTTCCGACTCTTTGTTTACTCGTAGTTATTTAGATTAAATGGTTTTGCAGAATACAGCCATATTGATTAACTCACAGGGCAATCACCACTTTTCTCATCTGTGTGAACAAACTGAGGACCTATTCTATGCGAGTATCATAACACATTATGCACAGGATCTGCCCTTTCCTTTGCTGTTGACTAATGAATAAATATAGGTGATATTACGCTTGTACATTCCTACAAAAATAAAAATAACAACTTTTGGTTATATGTATTTTCGTAAAAATTAGACTTTGTTGCCCTCAAGATTTTAGAAATCCTTTTATATCCCCTTAAAACATCAAATTAATTTTTTTTCTTATATCCTTGTAAATATTAGATTTTGCCCTTCAAGGCTTTTACACCAGTACAAGGATGTCCTTGAAAATACTTCTTGAACCTCTGCTTTCTCCACCAATGCTTTACAAAAATAGGTTGCACCCTTCATTCTTATCTTTAGGCCTTGGCTCTGTCTAGAGGTGCATTCTTAGTTTCACTTCTCACACCTATAAATCAGTTACTTGAAATCAGGTCAGTTCGGTTGACCTTAGGTCAAATTGTTGTTGGATCCCTCAAGTTTGAGAAAACTAGAGTCAAGCCCTTTGACTCCAACGCTATAGGCTATAATTGAGTATTTGGGAGATGGGATTTCTCAAAAAGTTCTTTTCTCAAAATTCCAAGTTCAGGCACCCTACAATTTGTTCTCCCTCCTTCCCTACATGCTAAACTTGAGCGAACGAACCAAAAAAAAAAATGCTTATTTAGATTTAGTTTAGCATCTGTTTGTTCGTAGATCATATGGTCAAAATTGAACCACATCACCTAATATGGTACTTTATTTTTTTATTTATAATTACACATTAAAGAACGTAATTAAATCTGGATGAAGTGATAATGATGTAATTCAATCTAAACAGATTGTGAATAATTGCTAAAATATATCTACGTAAGCATTTCCCCTACCAATATATTTAGATAGGTTTTAGCTTCTCCTGTAGCTCCACCTCCAATCTGCTGGCTTCATGGGCAACTTATTTAGCTGTTTCAGCAAGAAAAGAAATTAAAAGACGACTTTTTGAGCAGTTTCCTTGGCATGTGACACAATTAAGCTACAATCGGAGGATCTATTGTTATGAGAGGATTGTCTACAGATAGCTGCAATTACGTTCATTGACCATCAGAGCACTAGCGAATGCAGTTGTTATTTGCCATCTGATATGGCTTCGAGGTTCAAGCTATAGTTGAATATCATCGCAATATATGCTGACACCCTTCTTTGCAGGAGGGACCATCAATGAACAAGAATAAAATTCTTTCAAAAGCATGTCAGGATCAAGAACTGCATGTTGGAAAAGGATCTTGTTTCTCTGATCCCACAACAATTAATGTATACTATCCATGTGTTGTACTATATTCTTTCTAATATAATTGTGTTAACTATCTATACTAATACACGGACCAATTTCAGATAAAAAATGAGAAGTTTAATGTGTCGGGCAAAATTGGAAAGAGGAACAGGAAGCTGAATACTAGTACCTCTCATTTTCTTTTGTTTAGGGTACAAACACTTTATATAACATCAGTGCTGCTAGCAACAAACCATTAAACACTAATGATCCACCTAAAAGAGTAATGAATAAGCATTGATCTGGGTTCATTTTTCTAAACAGAGTCAGAGAAGTAATTCCATGACTAGAAACAACTACAAATTGAACTGTCAAAATTTCTTCTGCTCATAGTATGAATCAGCCACTGTGTTGAATGTAAACTCTAAAACGAATTGCTGCATATTTATGCTTAAGGACGTAGAGGCCAACATTAATGACTAGTTTCCCACCAGCAAACTCCAAAGGAAGCAGGATTTCTGAGATCAGCGATATTGGCGGTAGACTGGAGTGTACATGCAGCTCTCTGCATATTTAACGAGATCCTGAGGGCGAGGGAGACGGGTAGCCAGACCTGAGAGGCATGAGCAGATAATAGTTTTAGAACACTTAAGTTTAGGATAATATTCCTAGCTTAGGTAGAACCAAAAACGAGGAGCTCACCAAGTTCATAAGCCTTTGCTGCTACATTAGCTGCAATATGTGCTGATATCTTTCTAATATTAGAGAATGGTGGATAGATAAGACCCTTCTCATAGTTTTCCTCTGTAACTTGACCAGCCAAAGCTTCCGCTGTTGTAATAAGATGAAAAGGTTTCACCAGAGTTAAATCATATACATTCATTTGTATACAAAAATCTGTTTACAGAAATGAGCAGGTCAGTTGTTTTTCTGGTTATCGTTTCCTTCTATTATGTACATCAGTTAATTTCTTAAGCTCATGAAGCACTCCAGAATTGCTTACGACAGTGGGCTAAAGCATGTGTGCGGCTATCCATCTATGGGGCATTTGATCTTGACTAGTACCTTGAATGCTTTATGCTCGTCTATATGGCAAAATTTCTCAAATTCAAGGTGGGACATTAGTGCCCAGTAATTTTCTACCATGTCCAACTTTTAATGCTGAAATGATATTTCATACAAAAAAATGGAAATTATCAATCACATGTTACAATACTTACAAGCTGCCAACAAGAGGTCATCATGCACACGTATTGTACCAGACATTATAATGCCTAAGCCAAATCCAGGGAAAATGTATGCATTATTTGCCTGCACAAATCAAGAAAAGAATCAAAGTAGGCCTTAAAACTTGTGGCTATGAAACTAACCACCATTATTGGTATAAACAAGCACCTGGCCAGGGATAAAAACTTTGCCATCATATTTGACAGGATCAAATGGGCTTCCACTAGCAAAGATAGCACGTCCCTGCAGGTTGCAGTATTGCATGGGGACACTTAAAATATTACATTTCTAAGGCAAGGTTTTGTACACAAAAAATTCATAAATATTGGGTTAAAATTCTATTTACCTCAGTCCATGTATAAGCTTCTTCAGCAGTACACTCGGATTGTGAAGTTGGGTTAGATAGAGCAAGAATGAGAGGTTTCTGACAATCATATGATGTAATGAGCTCCATATTTTGAGAACAAATTAAGGACTTGTGGTGTATCTCTTCATTTAAGTGCATGAGAGAGAGAGAGAGAGAGAGAACCTCATTCAGAGCTGCCATAGCCTCCACAACTTCCTTGGTAAATGTTTTTCCTACACCTGAAGTTCCTATCAGAACTGATGGTTTTATAGCCTGAGAAATGGAGGATAAAATGAAAAAACCAAGAAAGAATGCACTTTGAGATATTCGACTGTGATATCATAGCTTAAGCAGATATAAAACTCCACACCTTCACAGCATCTACAAGCTCCTTAATGGGTTCATGCTCATGAGCCCAGGGCTGCTTGAAATGCTGAATGGATTCCTTACGAGAGCTAACAATCAGTCCCTATCAAGCAAGTCAGGAAACCGTGAGCTGCAGCCGGAAATATGGCAAGGTTACCTGATACTCAGGATCGTATTATAGGAGTCAAATAGTCACAAGCATCAAACTTGATTGTGACCCTGATACCTTTGAGTCAACGAGCCAAATCTTCTTGCGGGCCTCTTCCACTGGAGCTTTTGTCTGCCAAAGCAAACACCCTCAATCAGACACCATCGAATATGTGCAGAAGAGCATGTTTGTAGCTAATCAGTACCTTCTTAGATACTTCTAGTGCTATGAGCTCTGCTATACCAGTTCCAGCCTGTAGAAAGCAGATGGAGAGTTCAGAAACGATATAAAGAGAGAGAGAGAGAGAGAGGCCATGGAGATGGAATAAACTAATATGCATACTTGCACTAATGCTTAAGATATGAATTTGCAGCCAATGGCAGATTCAGAGTGGTGAAAGCAAGAGGCAACTCTCCAAGCGTCCCCCTCTAAGGCCCTTTATTCTAGAAACCTCATAAATTGAACCCTTTGCTCTCATTATTGAGTTCATCGACAATTTATTTCACTAATTAGTGATTTAGTGTGTATCAGAAAGATGATGATCTGCTGGAAAAAGGCAAGTTTATTGTACATTGAAGTGCTATTTATCTGCCAAAGTATAAAAAGACAATCAAAGTATATTATCATTGTCACATAACCTAGTAAACAAACATCGAGAGTTTATGGCATCAAATTTCCTATCAACTTTCAGAGAGAATTTTCCAATGCTAATACAATGATATATTTATTAAGAAGAAGAAAAAGAAGATGACGATGATGATGATGATGGAAATTTACCGGGTTTAAAAATGTTGAGGAACAGAATAAAGAGTGTAGCATCACTCGTGGAATTTATCAAGACGAAAAGATAAAGTAATGTACTGAACAATGGATTAGATGTTGCTCTCAGTGTCCAAAGATGTAATGCGCATTAGCATGCTGAACACTTCTGAACAAGATGTGCCAATCTAATAGATATTGCTCTCAGGGGCCAAAGATTTAATGCACATCAGCATGCTGAACAGTTCTGAACAAGATGTGCCAATCTCATAGCAAGATACTTATTACTCTCCGCCCAACATGAGTCACTATTGAAGTGCAGATATCCCTATACCCCCACGTAAGATGCTGAACTCTACAAAAAGCGATGCAATTCCTGTGCAAAATAAGTAAAATGCAAGTAACTATCACCTCTCCAGCACCCAAAAATAAGAAAGTATGGTCAGCCAAAGCTCCTCCCACTAATCTTAAAGCGGCAACAAGTCCTGCCAGAACAACAGAGGCGGTACCCTGCACAAGAACAAGATTTAAAATCCAGAAATGGATGAGTATAAAAGTTTCACCAGAAAAGAGAACCACAAATTTACCTGTATATCATCATTGAATACAAGATGAGTTGTCCCATACTTTTTGAGCAGCTCAAATGCATTATGATTTGCAAAATCTTCAAACTGGCAAATTAAAGCAATATTCAGGAGAATGATGGATCCAAGTGCTCTAGCTCAGTAGTACCAAATTGTACTAAGTTAAAGCAGCACAGACAGGGATGATACTCATAATACAGACTGTATTGGGAGCAAAGAAAAGCAAGTTTAAACAAACCTGTACAAGGACTTTCTCCCCATAGTTTTGCTTAACTGCAGACATGAACTCATCCAGAAGCTCAGCATATTCCTGTAAGACCAAACAACAAACCACCTCATACTAAGAAAAAAACAAGACAATTGACAAAGACTTGATTTCTATGCTCTTCACTTGAATACCAAATGTTCAGAAAGGAAAACAAATCACCACACCTGCCCAGTTGCCCTCCTTTGCCTGAGTCCAATATAGAACTCATCCTCCAGCAAGTGCTTATTATTTGTGCCAACATCAATTGTTACAGGCAGGCACTGTTAAATAACAAGAAAATGTTACACTGCCACACCCATAAAATTCAAATCCTCATCCTGTAGGGAAGGGGATATGAAAATTACTTTCCTTCCCAACTTGCTCATAAAAATTGAAGTGCTAGTTGCAGAAGTAAATGGCATGCCAACAGTAATGGATATCCAAAACATCAAAATCATGCATGCTAAATATGGTCATGTTAAATAAACTTTCTGATCAACTAAACAGATATCTTTTATTACAAGTAAAATACTTTGCTGACAACTTTCTTTCTTTTTTCTTTCTTTTTTTTTTCTTTTTTTGTTTGTAGAACCAACATGAGGACAACTTTATTGAATATCAAGTAAAAAAGAATAAGAAATCCCAACAACTTGAGTAGAATCTTCACGTAGAAAAAAAAGGTTATGGTAACACTTACTACCGAAGGACGAACTCCTCCAAGGGCTGTGTAAAGAGAAAGCTTTCCAACGGGAATACCCATTCCCTGCAACAGTTTCCATAATTTGGTCAATCATATCAACAATTAACTGAGGGCACAAAAAAATAGTGAGTGAACCTAGATTAAAAGCAGATTTCCTTCTCAATAAGCTATACTGCTTATGATTTGATTCCAAAGCACAGGGACAGGAAAAAGTTTACCTGGCAGCCAAGATCCCCAAGCCCTAATATTCGCTCACCATCAGTCACGACAATAACTTGGATACTCCTCTCAGGCCAATTTTTCAATACTTCAAAAATTTTTCCCCTAAAAATTAGCAGTAATATAAGCAAGTTACTTAAACAAAAACAATCTTAAAAGCCAAAGCTTCGGTCTCACCAAATCAAAAGAACTTTGATAATTTATGCCAAAGAAAACCGAAGGAGAGGAAGCAGACAGTACTTCTCTTTTAAGCTGATGTAAAGACCCTGTGGACGTCTGAAAATGCTGCCATACTTCTGACAAGCCTCACCAACTACTGGGGTGTAAACAACAGGTAAAAGCTCTTCAACATGGTCGATGAGAAGCTTATAGAACAGCCTCTCATTTCTTTCCTGCAAAATTGAGCAAAACACATAAGTAAACTAGGCAATGCTGCGAGAACCATAACTATTTTCAGCAATCACCATCATGAACTACTAAAGTCAAAGATCTTGTTACAGTCAACACCAATCCAAACTTTGTGTATTAGCAAATCTTTGCACACTAATAGAATGCTTGAAGAGTACAGTATGGAGTAATAAGAAAGAACACAAAATCTTTTTAGTCATTTACTGCAGATTAAGTACTCTACCAAATCAAACCAGGCTGCTCAACTAATCCTATAGTTGTTTCATCAAATTTACCATGAACAAATTTATGTCCAACTCCCATAAATTGAACATAGAGTATTTTTACATTTCTTTCCTAGAATTTTGGAGAAAAAAAATGCTTGACCATGCTAGCTGTTACTTGTCCAGCGAAAAGGTTAGACAAAGATAATTCTGAACTTCATGTCCTGCCCAGCTTTAGCTAGTTATTGCATTCTGCTAAAAAACAGAACAGACCATTTTGCGGAGCTAGTCAAATTTATTGACAAACTTATCCCAAACTTATGCAGGTAACATGTGCTTAAGTATTAGGATGAGTTTTAGTTTGACTAAGTTAAACTGTTTCCTGAGTCTATTACTATAATTTTTATAGAGGGGCACATACCTGGAGATCCATCATAGCCATGTACCTATGGAGGGGAACTTGATATTGGCGAAGAGTGTGCATCAATCTCTTCTCCTGATTAAAAATCAATATACCAATATTAATAAGGATTTTCCATTTTGTGCAGGGCAAAATAAATTGTAGAAACTTTATTGAATTCAGCAAGGCCTTGAGGCAACCTGATGTTCCTGAGACAGTATAACTGGAGGTAGAAGACCACGCAAGTAATGAGCATCTCTTTCTGCTTCAGTGAAGGCAAGACCTTTGTTGTAGCGTGGGTCTCGCAACAAACTATGACCACTGCATCACAAAAGATAATAATCCTCAACTCAGGCTCAGAGAACCATGAAAAATCTCCCATTGATTTCACAGCTTTTTCATGTAAATGCTAACTAAGCAATCATTTATTGAACTCCTTGACTATGGGTATAGATACGTGAAAGAATGACTAATAACATAACGACAAAGCAACTCAACCCAATGCCCTAAATACTGCAAGCAACTATATCAAAAGACTGATGCTTGCAAAACCAGAATAAACATAAAGGCAAAAATAAATAGGTTAGTTATTTAAACATTAATATGTTTCATCCAAATTACGGAAATATTGGTAGTTTTATTTAGCTTCCATAAATGCAGAAACCCATCAAAATTAAAATTGACTCTGAAAAGTTTGACTTCTCTTTGTTCACACCCAACACCAGCATACAAGAATGTAAGCAAACTCTTTCTGACTCCTCCGGGTTGAAATCAATGAATATCTTAATATTGCCTGTCAATTTATAGTGATTGGCAATTATGGCAGAAAGTAAAATCATTGGATTGAACAAACTGCAAATCTTGCTACTAGAATACCGGTGTCCTTAGGATTGACATTGGTGAATTTGAACACATCATCAAGGGCACCAAAAAAGATATACAGTTGCTGAGGGATTGAGTGCATTGCCTCAGCAAGTATTTGAACAGACCACTCACCTTGATATATTCTTATTCTATTCCCTATCAAATAGAAGAATACTCTATGTCATGCATAACTCTCGAAGAAGTTCTGGAACTAAATGTCCAGATTATGATGAAGTAAATAAATTTAGAATGAGTGGACTAAAATGAACAAGACTGTTGCTGATACTTTTGTCTTAGCCCCAGGGAAGAGTATGAGCAACGTGTATTTTTTATGAAAGGAGGAAGGCGTCTTCTTATCACAGAAGAGGCACACATTGCCGTAATATACAATAGCACAAGATTGGTAACAATCCACTCATCAGACCAATTGAGTCGGATGCAGAAGAAGAAGAAACATAAACTAGATAAGGGGACAAGGGGAAAAGCAAACTGGGCAAGGAAAGAAAGCGAGGTCAATTTCTAGGAAATGGAATTCTTAAGGTCAGAATCTTTAAAAATTGGCTTTTATTAAAAAAAATTGCTTTTATATCAATAAGACGTCAGAACTATGAAAAAACACGAAGGAAAAAATTATAAAGCTCCTTATATGTTATGTTTAACATTATTCCCCTGATCTTGTGAAAGCATGCTTAGTACAAATCAACATTTAAAAATATCAATCACAAATGAGCACTTCAGCATTAAAACAAAAGAGTCTATTCATATATCAAGATTATTACGAATATGTCGTAATCGGAATCAAGGGTTCCAACATCTAGTTATAAGAATCCAACTGAGCAATTTCATTATTGCAAGTTCAAAAATTACAACAGAATTTGACACTGAGCAGTTCAGACATTTGTGGATAACGTGGCAACAGTAAATCAGTTCAGACATTTGTGGATAACCTGGCGATAGTAAAACTCCAGGGGGTTAGAAGCTGATCCTCTGTGGCTCTATCCTCCCCATAGATATCCCCAACGCCACCACCAACTCCTCTTTCATCAGTCATATCGAGCACAGATTCCCCATTCCTCATCTCCTTCAATGTACTCTCCATCACTCCACTGATCTTTCTCTCTCGTCTTCTGATCAAACAACCAAATGCCTTTCTCTGCCAATGACAGAAACTAAACAAAACAACAAAGCCTAAAAATAACAAACAACCCACAAAAAAAAAACACGGAGTTTTCTTGAAAACAATAAAGATTGTCCCTTTGCAGAAAAAACTCAGGGAACACACCTTTTCTAAGCAACAGCAAAGAATAAAATGGCGCTGCTTGACAGCAAAGGCTTTGACACAATCCCACTTTTTATATATCAAAAAAAAGTGAACTCTTCCTATGTGGGCTTAAGTCAAAATTGAAAATTTCTGACAAATATGAACTAAAAGATAAAAAGAGAAAGAATTGATGGGATTTATATCGTCCATTACCAGAAAATGGGGGGTGTTGGCGTTGAATGAGAGCAGCATGGTGAAAGTTACGTGTGGACACAGGTTCTCCGCGTATTTGGAGAGAGAGAAATTCAGAGATTTCCACGTTTTCAGTGAGATCGATAGAGAATGTGATGAGAAGTGAAAATTAGTTAGCTGCCAAGTCCTGGAGACTGGAAGCTCTCTCTTCTTTCTGTTCTTTTCTTTCCTTGCTGCTATTTTGTATTCTTTTTTTTTCCCCAAGTACTAATTTTTTTTTTATTTTTTTAAGTGAGAGATCTCGAGACTTTGAATTCAAGACCTTCTACTTACAATTCTTTTTACCTAATCATGCAATCCAATCTTTCTCTATCTTAATTTGGCACATCTTCCCTATGCGTGCTTAATCAAAAAAAAGAAAAAAAAAGTTATCAATGAAAATTTATCAAATACCTACGTCCTATGCCTATATTTCGATTTTAATGTTTTATTAATTTTGTGTGAGCTCTTTGTACAATTTTATTCTTTGGTATAGGAGTAATATCAATGTTTAAGTGTCATTATTTGGGTAGTGGTTTGAATGCAAGTGACAAGTTTTTTTTTTTTTTTAACAATTGAGGCGTGCTTTCTACGGAGCAAATTTAACTTGTTTTTCAATATAGGGTTCGTATTTATATATAGGAAGTTATTAGTATATTATTTATCTTAATTATTTTCCAAGTCTTAGAAACTCGGACAGAAAGTATTTTCTTTTTTCAAGAATAAATAGGAGAAAGGAGGAGGAGGAAGGAGGGCAAAATTCTTGATTTATATACTATGTGCTTACTCTCTTTTCATTTAGATGGCTCTCGTTCAACCCCAAAAGTGCATTAGGACATATATACAATACTAATATTAATACCCACTTTTAGAACACAACGAAAACACTACCATTTTTTTCCCCATTTTCCACGGATTGAATTGAATGAAGATCCACCTAAAACGGTCACTTTATATATATATATAGTTTGGTTTCTAAACATAAAGAAATTAAAGCAACTAAAACAATTTTTAGTTTGGGAAAGTTTTTTTAACTTACAACATCTAACGTGTTTGAGATAGAAACTACAGATCAAATACAAAAATGTCACCAAGAAAGAACATGTGAACTGAAGTAGCAGCCCAAATTAAAAGAAATAAAGCTCGACTACCTCCAAAATGTTAGGTGCCTGTGCGCTAAAAGCATCTAATTTTTTTGGTAGATGAAATCATGAAAACATTCAACTCTCGTTCCTTCATTTATTTAGACGTACCTCTTGCTGGTTCTCTCCATCTTCGTCTTTAGATTCCACAAATAGCAGTAGATGTCTCTTAATTACCTGACAAAAGTCGTCCTTTCTTCTTTTTTTTCCTCTCTCTCTCTTAAATCTGAAAAAAAGAAACAACAACCAAAAGAAAAAACATGATGGGTTTGTCTAACTTTACTAGCATATCGAACTATACAGTGAATTCTTTTCTTTTCAACGAAGGCATTCCCATGCAAATCAATCAAGTTAGCTATTCTTTATTGTTTATTCTTTATTGAGAAGTGGTCGTGTGGCTTGCACGTGCCAAATAGTTGATTGCATCATGTTGGACTAAATCTCAAGTTAAGTCCTACCAATCCCTCCACATCATTTGCTCGTCTTGTTCTTTCTTTAGTCATTTTTTTTTCTAGATTTTGGATCACATGTATTGTCAATTCATGCTCATGCAATAATGCATATTTTTTTCTTTCTGATGAATTAGGTGATCTATTATGAGTAATTGGGGTCATGAGGAGCTAATATCGATCACATCACTTTTAGCTTTTGTCAAACGCATCATTAACCGAATTTTCCGTGTAATTGTGCACGAAGAGATCAAGTTGATGTGAAAGTTAAAACAATATCAATATTGGATCGTGCCCAGATTGGGATTCAAATCTTTTCTTCAAGTTTCATGTTAACTTTATTTTTTAATCCAGTTTCAATTGTTATTTTTAGAGTTTTTATGAAGACGTAAAAAGATGATTGAAAAACATGCACTGGCCAGGAAACTAACATTATTGTTAAACAGTTGAGTTGGTAGCCGACATTTGACGAGGGAGTACCATTTTGAACAGCCCAAATTCTTGAATATGACTGGTGATATCTGCAGTTCAGTGTGAGAAGGAAGCCACGCACAACCAAAATTTGGACGTTGCTATGAACCATCAACCAACCATTTCTACCTTGCAAATGTGAAGACTAAGTCGAACTCACACATCAGATTTCAGGTTTCCAACTTGAAACTGTAGTCTAATCTCACAACCGAGGAAAATTTTCATTAGTTGATGCAATCTCCACACAGGAATGTCCTCTTATTGAGGAGCAAAAGTCAAATAATCCTAGCAAGAAGGGACGTACAATGATACAAAGGTGGTTAGCTACAATCCCCATCTTTGGACTTAAGTTGCCTAGGAGCACAAGTCCTTTCGACTAGATCATCAAGTCTTAAAAAGTGGGAAATTTGGTGTCATCTGAATATCGCATTCAAAGCCCGCGCTGGGTTGGTCTGCTGGTGGAAGGAGGCTCCTTAGCTGAGTTCCACCTGGGTTCGATCCCAGGCAGCAACCCAGCTGTTAAATTCTTCAGCATCGGTCGGGCCCGCTCTGCTGGGGCGCTGTGGGACTAGTCGGGTGTAGACCCGAATACCCCAGTGATGACAAAAAAAAAAAAAAGAAAAAAAGAAAAAAAAAGAATATCGCATTCAAAGGGTTCTAGATGCAACCTGCCTAGTTAAAGTAGGTATACCTGAGCGGCACGGCGTCCTAGCATTTTCATTCATTCCATCTTATGGGGATATATCTATTAACCTATTATGTATGTAGCTCTAAGTTCATTCATTAATTGAATAATTATTATGTTGATTAAGCTTTCGGAAAGACTTTTACACTATTTTAACTTCTTTTTTTTTGAGATTCTATAGTCATTTTTGAGTATCCTACCCACAAGTGAAATTCACTGTTGAACGGTGAAATAAGTGTTATTGACCCTTAGGTTAAACATTGTTAAATATTTAACATTTGAATTATTATCTTTAGTGGAAGATATAAGTTGATAGAATGATACCCAAAAGCAACCATAGAATTTTCCTTCTTTTCCCTTCCATCTCAATACAGAACGGTTAGAAAGCTCCATTCAACCATCGACCATAAAACACTTCAAATCATCTGTCTCGAATTTTGTCTCTGTCCCGTCTTTGTTTAATTGTCTTGCTGCTAAACTTATTCTCCAATAGAATTCTAAGAGTTATTGATTATTTAACTTATTCACAATATAATGTTAAGAGTTATTAATCAACACACTAATAGTTAAACCGGAAGAAAGGGACAGTACAAAGACAAAATCCAGAGCAAGCGTAGGCCATGAAAGCCATGAGGCTGCGTCCTAGTGCAACTGTTCATTTTTCTGGGCCAAGGAAATGTGGGACTATTATTCCTCCGAGGTTAAAAAAATCAAGGGTATGCCTTTCTTGGGCTCGGCCCAATTATTTCAGTTGTGATTTCGAATGGTTGTGCTCTTTTGTCCATCAGGACCCAATTCAAGAGGCAACCATATTAACAAGATGACCGTAAAATCTCAAATTCTCTAATTAAAAAAAAATGCAACTACTTAGGTAACTTTTCCCTCAATGCCTCCAAAAAAAAAAAAAAAAAATTGTCTTAGTTAGAATTAATGATTTGTACAATTGACCATGAAACTTGTGCAAGTAAGAATTTAACTTTCTGAAAATTTTTTAGTATTACACAAAAGAGAAAAACTTTCTTAAATAACAGAATTCAGAAAGTGCCCCCATAACTTGTTAGGGTAGGTAATGTTAAAAAAAAGGCACAAACAAAGGATAAATGTTTGAAATAAAAAAAAAGAACATTTTTTTTGGGTCAAGAGAAAGAAAAGAAAACATGATTTGTGTTGATTATGTCTCTACAAGATACAAATGATAACCAACAATAATTTAGTAACTTTTCCTCTTTAGTAATTCTCCCAATTCTCTCAATTTTCAAGTTCATGTTATTTCTGCCAAATTGGAAAAAGTTTTTAGGATGAACCCATTTTTTGCCCTAAATGAATCCAAAACATGGGCAAGAAGTGGATTATGGATACTCTGAGAAGTGTGAAAACAGAACAAAACTTGAGTAGGTGTTTAAAAATACAATAGTAGTTGTTCGAAAAAAAATTTAATAGTCCAAATTGTACTATATCATTTAATGAAATAATGTGACAAAATCCAGACCACCCAAATGTGAGTAGTGAACACAAAGGCTAAAGGCTATAAAGCTCAAAGAAAGGATAAAAACAAGGTAAAAGCTACCCAAGCTTTTTGCCTAGGTATGAAAAACCAAAGTAAGAGTGCCCGATTCAGGTGTTTACTGGTTTATTGACCATTGGTTAATAGAAAGAGAAAATGAAAAATAAACAATCAGAAATGAATGAATGTTTGTAAAGGCGCCCAAAGGACAAAACCCAATTTCCCGTGGCATATTGAGTACAAAGAACCTGCAAACAAGCTTCTCTCATTCTCAACAAATGCAGCTTTTTTGGGGGCTAGGGTTTTGGCCATTTGTTAGCTTCAACTACAAATTTAATCACTACTAGTAAAATCTTTCAGCTGTTGACTGGAAGGAACAACTTGCTTCCATGGATCTTCGTCCTAGGCAAAGAACACCCTTTTCTGGGTTCACAAAAGATGAGGTCCTTTTTTCCCCCTAAAACTTTTTCCAAAAATCTTGAGTTTTTCTCATCTGGGCTTGCATTAAAAGGTTCTGATAATCATCTAGTTTTATGTAGTTAGCTCCATTTTTGTTTATGAGGCCTGAGTTTGTGTATATTTATTTGTGTAGATGTTTATTTTTCTGAAGAAAGCATGATTGATTGCTGAAATGTATTGACCCCTGCCCTGATGTTTGATCAGTTGTTAATCTGCTTATTACCTTGATTAGAATATTAGTTTACTCTGCATTTATGGATTTTGCTTCTATGCAATTACATGTTATGCGAAAAATGTGCAACTTTTTTGTAGTCTCTCATTGGAGAAATTTTAAGTAGTTTAAAAGTTTGTTAACTTTTTTAGTACCTCATTAATCTAAAGGCTGTTCATGCCAACAGGTGATCCATTGAAAGGAAGGGGAAAAGAATCATGAAAATTTTCCTTACGAAACTAATGTGGCTATTTATTTTTGTTGTTTGTTTAGATTTATTTGAGTATCAAGTTACAAGAATGAATATGTAGTCTGTGTGTTCCTTTCTTTGTAGAGGAATCCAGTAAAGACTGTTTGTATATGTCATGTGTTTTCAATTTCTTTCTCAGCTGTGAAATTGGTCATGTACTGTTAGATTACAGCAGATTTGTCCCCAGTCAGTCAGTTTGAGGTAAGAATACCACTTTGTTGAATAGCATCCCTTGAAGTTGGGCCTACAGAGATTCTGTTGTGAATAAGATTCCATGGCATGATTCTAGTGTGATACTTGCCAAATTTGCTACCTTGCTGTCATAAACATGTAAAATTGCCAGATGATCAGGAAACAAGCTAATGCGATTGTTTGTAGATTAGGGGATTTTGTGTGGTTCTTCTTTTCTAATGACTTTAGTAGGCCTGTCGTAATCTCTCAGGTTTCTAGATTTCTGCCTGAGAAAATGAGTGCTTGTGGACTTTTGTTGTTTCAAAAAGTTTGCTATCCAACATTACTACCATTCCCTTTTTTGTGGTGTGAAAGACTTGGCATTAACATTGTTAATTATCACTTTTATGTTTCATTTCCTCATGCTATTCTGGCAAGAGTTGTCTTACGTGATTCTTTGTAATGTTAAATGATGTATTTAGAGTGAAAGAATGGAGCATTTCCTTAAAGATGCAGCGGACCGATCTTTTGACCGGGATTTTTGTAAGAAGCTGGCAGGGCTTTTCAAGTAATCTTGGAACTTTTTGTGCTTTTTAATTGTTGGAAAAGATCAATTTGATGAATTTCTTATTGAATGGTTACTCCTTCCTTTGACATGCTAAAATTGCAGCCGTTCTAAAGGTCGTGCAGGAAAACCTGTTGTAAAGTGGATTGAGGTACTCTTGCTCTGGCTTCTTTCCAGACAGGCTAGTGGTCAAGCTGATAACGTTTGATGTGAATATTAACAATACTTATGTCACTGGATGTGTATTTAGGTCCATAATTGGTTTCAGAAAAGGCAGCAAAATTACCTCTCTGAAGATGCTTCAGCTGATGCAGCAAGAAAATTAACTCCTTCTCCAGAAGCTGGCGCTTTGATCAAGAAGAGTGAGAATTCCCAGATGCCAAAAGGTGCTTCTTATAAATATGCCGTGCTTTTGTGTGGGGATATAGACAAACAGGGTTTGCGCATGGATCAATCCCAACCCAAATTTCCAGAGATTTAAGCACGATTTTATGGTTAATATATTTATTCCACATGCAAGTACTTTCCTACTACCTTATTCTCTCAAAAAGTCACCTTTAGATCTGGTTGGCCTGATAAGAGGATAAATTTCGTGGTTACAGGTTGATGAACTAAAATTTTTTCTGTCTTGTATGATGCAACTTTGCGAGCTATTATATTCAATTAGCTTATAGATTTTAACAATGTAAAACAAGTAATAACTATATTCTAACAAATGTGAGAGAGCTTTAAAGCTGATAACTTGTATTTCACTCCTTTATTCCAAATGGATGTCCTAGCTAGAGTCGGCACTGCTATAAAATGGACTTGGATAACAATAATGTGTGAAGCTTAAATAAGAAGTGGGAAACACATGGATTGATTTATGAATTGAATTTAATAAATGGAGAAAGTTGGGAAGCAAGTGCTCAATGGTAAAATTGAGAAAATAGTTACCACTCTTTTTACTTATTGCTTTTTATTGAAGAAAGTGAAAGTGATTTTTGCATGGTGCTAAATGCAAAGTTAGACATCCATTTGGCTGAATAGGGAGTAAGTGGGGATCTCAGTAGATCCACAGAATTTTTATGTTGTTGGATAAGATCGAGTTCCCTAAGCCTTTACAAGTCAAGCTGGGTACCCCTTCCTTGTCTAATTTTTAGGTATAGAACTCAGGTATATAGAAGTTTATCAGGTACAGAGGTATTTGAGGACAAATTCTGATTTGATTGTATTTTTCAGTTGTCTTGCTTGTAAAGTGCTAGGGTGGTCTTGTTCCTTCAACAGCATGTATTGTCTTTGTGGTTATCATCTTTCAAAGTCCTTTGCCTTTTAGTGCTGTAAGTGAAATCGTCTTTTAGTAGCTTGCGTATTGATTTGCCAACTTGCAGTCCTGCTATTTATTAACAAATCATGTTAAAAAATTCAATCATTATTTGTCAAAAATTTTATCATTACTTTATTCAGCAACTAGCTAGAATGAGTTTGTACTTTTCCAAAGATTTTGACCGAAGGCTTGTGAAAGCAGATGAAGAGGTTCCAGATGTATCAAAGTTGGAATTTGAGGCAAGATCACCGAAAGATGGGGCTTGGTAAGCTCGTTAAACTAAGTTTTTCTTTTTCCCCTTGTCAAAGGAAAGGGGACTTGTTACCAAGCTTCTCTCTTGTTTTCTTTTTTCTGGATCAATACTTTCTTTACTCATAGGGCGTGTAGATTTTATCTTGTGCTAAGGTTTCCTTCAATTTCAAGTCAATTTAATGTGAGTCACAATTAGTTTAATTTGGCGAGTTTGCTATGTTGTCCTATGTGATCACGTTGTTTGTGTTATGAATGTACACATGCCTTCACAGTTTGCTCTTTTCCTTGGATATTTGTGTGTTATGAATGTACACATGCCTTTGCAGTTTTCTGTTTTTCCTTGGATATTTTCTTTCCTTCAAGTGAAACTTCTTGAACCTTTCCTGTTTTCTCTAAAACTATTTTCTAGTTGGCACGCAATAGTAAGCTTTTGCAATTGATGCTTTGCATGATCTTGAAGCACAAAGGCAGGACATAAATCTATTTGTGATCTTAAAGGGCTCAAATTGTTTATGTATTTCTTCTTGTCCTCTTGATTGTATGATAAGGTAGTGTTTTTAACAATTAACCATATAGTTTGTTTGCATATACCAGATGTAAACCTAACATGGGAAAAGAATTCTTCAGGTCTTAGAGTCATCTTTCTGGATCAAATGTCTCATTTAATAAATGCTCATGAATTAACCTCTGTCAAAGTCCACTTAGGTTTGACTTGCAGTTGAATGAGAGTTCATTTTACAGTGTAAAGGAGGGAAAATTCTGTACTGTGTCCAAAACTGTTAGTTTGTGGAATGCTTACATCAATAAGGCAAACCATAAAGGAGAAAAATACCAGATGTGTGCAGTTCTACTCTGTTTTTGGGCTTGAATTTGAAATGCTTACATAAATAAGGCAAAACAGGCATAACATGCTTATGGAAAAGTTGGTCCCTGTCGTTACATGGTAAAGATTGTCATTCCTGAAGAAAAGGCTGCAATTTCATGCGTAAGACTTGTTCTAACCTTTTTTGATGCCTTACAGGTATGACATCGAGACATTTCTTGCCCACCGAATGCTCGACTCAGGGGAAGGAGTAAGTGCTTAAATTTGATCAAAGGATTTCCTAGTCCTAATAATTTGTATATATTTCACTATAGCGGTGTATATGCCGAGTTTCCCCACACTAATGTTGAACCCGCAGATAAATGCTTCATATTTTTTAGTTTTAGGATGCAATGCTATTTGGTGCCAGCATATTTCTGTTGCTTCTTTTCCTCTTTGAGTCTTAAGGCAATATCTGTCCTGTAATTGCAGAGCCATTGTGTGAAGCAACATTATAGTAACCATTGGAAAGGTGCAAAAGCACATCCAAAGGCTGATTGCCTCATATTTATATCCTATATTTCTTGCCTGGCTATGTCTATAAGATCCAATGGCACTGAGTCCACCCAAAAATTACTATCATTCTGCATGGGTTTCCTTGTGCCCAAGGTTTGATCTTTCTTGGTTTATTACAGGAGGTTCGAGTAAGATATGTTGGATTTGGGCCTGAGGAGGATGAATGGGTAAATGTGATAAAGTCAGTACGTGAAAGATCTGTCTCTTTGGAACACTCTGAATGCCACAAAGTGAGAGTTGGAGACATTGTACTGTGCTTCCAGGTACCTCAGTTTGTCACCACCTTCTCTGTTACAGTCCAGTTGGAGGAGTTCATGACTCTGCCATTGTTACAAATGAGTGGAATTATTTAATCCACGAGGACTGGCCTACAGATGGCAACCTAGGATTTATATGTGGAAAATAATTGGTTGTAAACTGTAATTGCACTTTCTGTCATCTGAAGTCCATTACTTCTGTGACAATAGCAAAAGTGTTTTGAATGTCAAAAATCATGTTGAGCAAATAATACACAGAATATTCTCACTAGTTCAAAGGCTCACATTAGTGTGTAATGATTTTTATTTTTAATAGTTCAAAGGCTCAAATTATTTTTATTTTTTAAATTTCATTAGTGTGTAATGATGGGCTCACATTTTTTAATTTTTGCTGAATAACATCAGGAGCGAAAAGATGTAGCGCGATACTATGAAGCTGAAGTTGTAGGAATTGAGAGAAGGTTGCATGACATTAGAGGTTGTAGATGCCTTTTCACAATTCGGTACACTCATGATAAAATTGAGGTGAGTACCATTTCCAGGCAGTGTGCAAAATCCAGGTTTTTGGCTTCCTTTTCAGTTAGATGATGTATTGTTTCTTAAACACATTCTTTTGCTTAGCTAAGGTCTTCCGTAACTTTTTATCCTTGCAGGAAAAAGTTCGTTTGAGGAGATTATGTTTCCGGCCGAGCATATTAGGGGTTTCAGGAAAGCCTTAGCCAAGTAATTATGGTGCTGAAACAAATACATTTTTGAGCTTTTTGAGAAGTGGCTAATCTTTGTGAGGTTTGAGTTCAAGTACACCAAGTAGACAGCTGAGACTATACCAATTATACATAGACTAGGTCTTTCTTTGCAGAGAAAGCTCTAATGGTAATTAGTGGAGTATAATGTGAAATATCTTAAAGTAGTGTTTTTCTATTGATTCCATGAGGTTGTGCTTATGCAGCCCTCATTTGTAAAGCTATGGTTTCTTGCTTATTTCTCGGAAACAATGAGCTTGAATGAAGACTACTAATCTCAAGAAGGCAACTATTGTCTGAAATCTGCTATGCTGTGTGTTTTTTTTTTCTTCTTTTAAACCTGGATTTTTGTAATTGGTGTCAAGCTGTTTGAGTTGTACATTGGTTGCAAAATCACATGGAAGCTGCTCTGCTCATCCCTACCTTGTTAAATCATCAGCTTTCATGTGCTCCTGTGTATACTGTAATTGTGCTGTCAAGTAAACTCTCACCTTTTTAATTTGTCAGGTTGAATGGAAATTTAGTTGAAGTTCATTTTTGCCTCATTGGTTGCAATTTTTGTTTTGTTTTCCCCATATTTTGCCACACCTGTTGCACTTTTTTTTTTCTTCAATTTACTTCGAAGAGAAGTCTCTCTCTCTCTCTCTCTGTTGATCATTAAACAACAACAATTGAAAGAATGTATAGTCGAAGAGACGTATGATTTAGACGGATGGTCATGAGATAGAATCAACAAATCATTTGCCAACGGTGGAATCCTTTTGATCTGTGATTTGATGTGCCTCCGAAGTCCTCTAAACTGCTGTATGGACGTCAAGTATTCCAGCAAGCACCGCCCTCGATCAAGAGTTCAAGATGGAGACTTGGAATTTTCGGGATCCTTTCAGGCCAAAAGGGCCTGCATCAAGAACATAATAAAGGTCGATGTGGGAGCTTTATCCTTGTTCTACTGGCTCTGAGTCCGTAACAACTCCAGCTGAGGAGGAGGAATGGGACAAGAAAGCCATGTCCGTGCATAGGACATACCGGCGCCAGTGCCTGATGGTGATTATCATGTTTCCTCCTCCTCCTCCGGCCAGCACTTTTTTATAGATAGGCACGTTGGGGGCGATGTCAAACCTGATGGTACTATAGTAGATCCAGCCGAAGACTGACATTGGTTGCGACTTACCTTACAAGACTTGGACTTTTGACGTCTCTTAAAGTCTTGAGATACATGGAGGATTCTCTGGAAGATCATGCCATTTTCGTAGGTTTGAATCGGAGTTTCTGGCTCTCAGCAACCGATTTCCCTGGATTGAGGCCCAATTCCATTTACGTCGCTGATGATTTAACATTTGGAGGCCATGACCTTGGCATTTTTAACTACAAAGACGAGACTTTTGAGCCCTGCTATTATCCCTGTGACTGCAAGACCATTAAAAGGATTGAACCATAGCCAGTTTGGTTCACTCCTTAGCCGCTCTAGGCCCCTTCTACTTAGTTACTAATTATGTTTTTTCTACCTTAGTAAGGATGCTTGTCTATTTATTATCAGAAAAAGGACTGTTTTCTTGATTAACCTCAGCAGTTTCAGTTTCAGCGGCGTATTTCTTGATTAACCTCAGGAGTTTGTGCGCGTGCTAGCATTAGAGTCGTCGTGGCCTAAGTTGATAGTAGTAGATCTTTTTCTCTTTTTTTTTTTGTCAGTTTCAAAAATTTTATATATTTGAACTTCGTTGCCAATATAAATGATACATTGATAGGCGATCTGTCTGTAAGAACGTATTGTTTCAATGGTATGTCCTAATCCGTAATGATAATCAGAGCTGAAACCATTTAAACTTTTTATCATCAAAAAACATTTTAGCACCAAAAAAAAAAAAAAACTTTTCGCACCTTACTCTTCTTTTTTTGCCCCTCTGTCTAGTTCGAGGAACAGAATTGGTTTCCCAAGTTGGTAATTTCTTGCTCAATAAATTTTTCCTTCTTTGTTCCTGTTGCCCTTCTGTGTCTTTTTAAATATTGAACCTTTGCTGCCATATTCATCCAATTCTCTTAAATCAGAGGTTTGAGAACATTCCTGATGTTGCACTTTCTTTTTTGTTCTTTCTTGTTGGGTCATGGGTGCTGTCTTACATGTGGTTTGTGTATTCTGATTTGAACAATTTGGAAATGAAAAAGAAAAAAGTGCGAAATGGGAGGATTATGAAAATAAGAAATTAGACAAGTCAAAACATTTTTTCCTTTTTTGGTCGAAATGCATTGAGGCTAATCACATGTGCTGAATTTCTATATATTGGTCTGTTCTTTGTTTTTTATCAATCTCGACTATTATTGGTACTACTGAGTTCGTAAGTGTATGAGAGCATGCCATGAGGTCTTCATAATGTGCATTGATTTTTGGTTTCAAGTTCACCTTCTTTTTTGTGTTTTGTTGTACTTTGTCGCATTAAACAGCTAGTGAATGTATTTTGTTACATTACTTGCCCTTTATTTGCTCTCTTCTCTGCTCAAGAACACAAGTGGAAAGCATGGGGAGAGGGGCAACAAAATCATTGTGTAAGAGCATTTCAACAAATTACACTCTTAACTATACACCCTTGAATGTTAACCTCTAGAAGGTTCTGCCCAATTCTAGCTCCTAAAGTCTCTTATATACAAACTCTAGACCCTTCTACCTCTTTCAAGATTAGCCCGGAGGAATCCGGAGCATTTAGAAATTTTATCCAATTTTTAGCATGACCTCGATGCTTTTTTCTCAAAACCTCTTTGCCCTTTCTTCCATAGTTTTCTTGTTGAACCTCGGAGGCTAAAGATCATAAATTTTCCCTAGCCAAAAGCCCTAAAGATGGTGCACATCCGATGCCTGTCGGGGTAAAACATGTGCAGACTGCATTGCATCACATGGAAGCCAAAGTAGCCTGTCTCGATGCCAATATTACCATAGCAAGGCCACATGCATGCTTGTACCACCAAAGAGTAGGAAAAATTACATTACAGAGAATATAAGATGCACCGATACGAAGATTTCCCGAGTCTTGTGGATGATGATTATTCGGTGCAGAAATAAGACAAATACACCTAACGGCATAGCCTCCAATATCATTTTTCTCAGTAGTGTCTCCTCCGAGCTTGGCAGTCATATCAGACGCACCGAATCCAGGAGCAACAGACGCAATGAGAAAATAAATACTCCCCTCACAGTAGTGTTCTGTTGTTACTAGTGTTCTATGTAAGCCATTTTCAATCAAGATGGATTTACATTTCTCCTCCAGAAAGCAGTCACATTGCCCCCAAGCTTTTTCAACGGAACAGAACTTTTTTTTGCATCACAGAGACCAGGTGTAGAAAAATGCCCATAAATAACGATCTTCGGTAATTATCACAATCAACATCTCAAAGTTGTCAAATCCTAAGGATAAAAGTTCGAACTCAGACAAGGACCCAAAAGTGGAGAAGGCCATCAACTGATAACATTAGGACTTCATTGTAAAATACTAATCACAAGTCCAATAAAGCTATCAGCAACACGGGAGGCTGTGCACTTTGCAATAGATGATTATTGTTTTATGACTATACAAAGCTAGACCAAAGCCTAATCTACCCTATTCTCAAACTTGACTAAATACCTAAAGCATGATCAGGATTGACATCTGGTGCGCATAAACCACCACACAATGATCTGATAGCAGGACTTTTGCATACATTAACTCCCTCAGATGATGAGTCAGGTTGAAGAGAAACAAGGCAATATTTCTCTTTAACAGAAGAGAAGGCACTATCTTGGTTCATACAACAGAGCACTCCGTAATGCCCATAATAAATTCATAGCAAAATTGTGATATGCTTCAGGAAACAGTTCGCCCATAACATACGGATGCAATATAGAGATTCTTAGCCCATTTCTCCTGCAGTAACATCACTATAGTTCAGTACCAAAAGGGAGATTATCAATCAGAGGAAGAACTTAAAAGACAAACTAATGTATGGTCAACCTTGACATGTGTGCTGGGAAAAGCAGAAGTTCGAAGAGTCTCTTGTGTCTCATCTGCAGGCTTTCTTCTTGGAACACTAAGAACAAAAGCAGCTTGATCCCACGTAGCAGCAGTAGCTGTGATGCGATACCCAGCATCCCATCTCCTATGAATACCTTCACTAGGGTACAGGAAGTCCAATTCCACAACCTGAAAACAACACACACATAATTCAGAAATTACAAGTTCATCAGCAGCCGCAAAATTAGTCATAAGATGCTGCATCCCACAAACCTGATCAGAGAATCCAGCACCACGGGACATAACAATTGCCCATCTAGTTCCAGCAGTTGCCATGGCAGTAACATAGAAACCCTCCCTCCATTTCTTATTTATCCACTTAAATGGAAAAGACTCGCTCACTTTATAGGACTGCTGTAAATACTGAGTACCTATTTTTAAAGAAGCATGAACAAATAAGGCAAGTCTGCAGCACAAAATTTATCATAAATTGGCATTGACCTTAAGAAGCAGCACTAACCCTTTGACATAACAACCAATGAGCTCCCATTGTTTGCCCCTGCTATTGCACTAATGTAGTAATTCTTCTCCCATTGTTCCATAATCCATTCCTACACCAAGACAGTAAAATAGATGAGCATGTTAACGCCATAATAATAGATATCTGAAGAACACAATTAACAGCGAAAGCACAAGATGGCTGCAAGTCAAGAAAAATAGAGAAGACACCTTGTGAAGAAAATAAGCTGAGAGCTCATAAACTTGAGCAGTGAACCCAGTGCCGGCGTCCATTATCAGGGCCCACAAGTTTGAACAAGAGGCCACACTGCTGATAAAAAGACCATCCTCATTTCCTTTCTCAATATGCTGAGAAAGCCTCATATCTGCCACATTATAGTGATACCTGCAACACCAACCAACCACCATTATATCAATTCATTACTCAACAGTGAACCTGGAACACGGAGACCTGAAATTTAATACCGTTGCTTCATTGGGCGACGAGCATTGTAAACGCTAATCCACTGGGTTGCCGGCATTCCCATTCGAACTTTCTTCTTTGGTTGCTCATCGTCATCATCTTCAATTGTTAAACGACCTCTCTTATGTCCAACTTGAAATATAAGCTTCATGAAAGAGAGACCAAAGTTAGGAACAATCTGAATCACTTTCCAGAAGATCTCAAGCTCTTTACCAGGAAGCAGTAAGGAGAATGGCAATAGAAAATGCAAAGAACCTTCTGAGCACCATCAGTATTAATTGGCCTGATGTCAGGATTTGGGCCAACTATCCCGTCAAAAAGGGATATATACTTTGCATAATTAGGCTCTTCATCAAACTTCAAGTTCACCACATACTCAACAAACTGCCGGAAAGGTGCAGGACAGAAGCAACAGAGTGTATCTGGAGAGGTTGCCATCTTCTTTTTGCAGACAAGGAAGCCTTTATTCTCACCCTATATAAACATTGTATAAGAATAACAAAGTGTATAGGGTAGAGTTCAAAATATTAGATTTACAAGCAGTCAACCTGGTATCCTTGCCAAGGAAGGCGACCACGAAGAAGAAAGATGAGAGTATAAGCAAGAGATTCAAGATCGTCCCTGCGGCTTCCAGTTCTTCCAAGATGGGCATGAACACTTGCATAACGTACGGTTCCTCTGAAACATTCAGCCTTCTGTGTTAGCGAGCAATGACATGAAAGTAAAAGAAAGAAAGCAGGCCACGAATCACATGTAAAAGAAGCGAAATATTGCATTATTACAATACCTGAAAACATCTGGTCGCTGATCATAGTCAACATGAAGGCCGGTTGAACTATCACGCCACCGGGTAGCTGAAGGGCCAGACGGCATACAAAAATGAGAATTTGACTTTTTCTTATTAGTGATTGATAAAGCATTGATACACTTGGATGTTTACCTAGTCCAAGATCAACAAGAAACAATTTTTTCTCGTCAGCCGTTCCAGGTGGACCGAGCAAAAAATTCTCTGGTTTTACATCTCCATGCACATATCTGCAAAGTTCAGCCGTTACAAGAATAGAACAAGTAAATTCCTCGAGTTGGAAGGGAATCAATAAAGTTATTAATGCCTCTGAACTTCACATGGATATAAATCTGCCTAATTAGCTTTAATAAAGACATTGCTAATGCAAAGCCTTGGATAACCAGAATCATGTAACCACTTTAGCCAACCAATACAATCAAGCCACACATTATTACACATACACCAGCAATTAAATGAGAATCTGTATGCTACACTTAGCAACACAAAGGAACACTGTAATCCAGAAATTTTTTTTATTACCATGTCAATTAAATTCGTATACTCAAAATTTCTTGTAAGATACTAGCAGTAAACATTCTTATCCAGTATTTCCATGTTAAACTTTTCACAGTTCTTTCCTGCTACAGATTAAGAATTCCTCTCTAAATTCGATAAATCCCAGACCCTGCACACTTTTTGCTTGCACCAAATACTAAAACCAAGAAAGGGTCAAGGAAGGACTTATAGCAAGTCACCTTAGGTATCTCGCACAACATACTTTTAATTGAATATAAAGGCAAGGAAACCTAAGACAGCAGAACAATCTTTTTCTCATATAGGACCCAAAAGGATAAAGATTGCATGTGTTAATGACAGAAAAATTACCCTCGGGAATGCAACTTCTCTAGTATGGAGATGGCTTCAATGGCGATACAAGCAACCATCTCAATAGACATTCTGTAATCGAAAAACAAGAACAGGCATTATAAGTTAATCAAATGATTCAGTATTAAAAAAACAGTGATCACAATCATCTCCAAGGCCCAAAAGAGAAACTAACGTGTGAGAATTGTTATTCCAGACATCCCATAAACTGGGACCAAGCATATCCATGACCTGCAAAGAAAATAACGCTTTTCAAATATAAGTTTCCAGTTATAAATATGTAAAACAAAAGTATTGAAATGGAAAATATATTATAAGCTTAGTGGCATACCATAATGTAGTAGTCACTTTGCCGACCCTTGTGATGCACACGTGGTATGCCATGACTCCCACCAAGTGCACTAAGAAGTAAAACCAAGGAAATAGATGGAGGCATTGCAGCAGCAAATTACAAAGACAAAATTTCATAATGATAACAGCAAAGATGACTTACGTGTACACTTGCCACTCATACGGTGGTCCATAGTTACAGCCTTTGCTGCTTCTATGCTCAAATTTCAAGGCAACCTAGAATTGGACATTGAAATACTCCATCTTGTTATCATGAAAAGAAGTATAGATGCAGCTACTATGCAGAAAAAGAATGACAAATGCCATACCTCAACAGCTCCTGATCCCGTTCTCTCATTTGGATTTGGAGGATTAATTCGACGACCAACATAGACCTGCCCAAATCCTCCTTTTCCCAACTTCCTCTCAATCCGATATGCTGGTGAGCCACTGACCTGGACCTATAGACACAAACAAACAGAAATAGATATTCCAATCTCTGTAGGACAGCCTAACAGCCTTTGACAACTGACAGTAATACACACAGAATTCCACTGTGAAATTAATCATTATATGCAAGCACCTCCTAGAGAAAGCAAAAAGCAAAAAGGATTAGTTTGCATCAATCAGGTAAATTCACCTACTTCAGTACAACTGATCTTTATCCAAGAGGAAATGAAAAAGAACTTACCTGTTGAATAACTAATTCACAAAAGAACTCTTTCTACTAAAGCTGGTTTAGAAAAGTTCAATTCCTCACAAACTATATACCCAATCAACATTAAATTTTGAATAACGCAACAAACTTAGCAACAGAAAAATGAAAATTAACCAGCAAAAACATCACAGTCCCCAAATGCCCCTCCCTCAAACTGCACAGTTGAACACTTGTTCAACAAATTTCTTAAAACTCTGGCTTGCAGGCAACTCTTGACACCAACTAAACGCAGAGCTGAGTCATTTAGAACCAACTACTTTAGCGTCCCCAAAAGTTCATTCTAGACGGTCACATAAATTTGAAGAGAAAAACACAAAATTCCAAAGTATCAACTTGAAACCTCATATTAGCACCCTTAAGAAATGAAACAACACCTGCACCCACCTTTTGTTTTCTTCTTTTACTGGTTCCAAAATTTATTCAAATAAAACATTTGAACTCATAGTGTTTGAAATTTTTTCTCCTGAAATGCCTCATTAAATAATCATATCAAAACCACCATAGTCAATCTAACAACAAAAATACCAACTTTACCAAAACTTGCACAAAAAGTTGACAAGTTGGACCAAAGGGAAACAGGATTTTGCAGTTTCAAGTATGATATGCAAGGGCAGTAGTAAAAATAGATGTACCCTCTCGGGAAGGGGAGCAGTGCTGCCTTCGTCATCAGCCCCCAAGCCCTTATCACCACTCCGACCTCCGCTATCGTATTCATCCATTATTTCCTTTTCCCCTACCTCTTCCTTCAAGTTCAAATTAACTGCGTCTCTTTTATCCTCTTGTTCACCAACCGACGCCGTTTTCTTCACAGCATTCACATCATTTCTCTGCTCATCATCAGCATCATCATCCACCCCAAACACTGGCAACGGCTGCTCCGCCTCTTCCTTCTTAATCCTATTCTTATTTCTATTATTAATCCTCCCTCCGGTTTTATTCCCTGCTGTCGTTCGCCTCTGCCGAGTAGTCCTCACGGCTCTCTTCGCCGGCGTTGCAGCTCTCCGGCTACTGTTTCTCCTCGGCTGTTCGGAAGGCTCGTCCTGTTTAACGTTAGCAGCAGCAGCAATCGGCGGTCCACGGCGGCCTCGTCTCACTCCGCTACGCAGTTGAGGCATAGCGATCGTCCATCAACTCTTCTTCTGATGTGAATTCGCTAATCCGACCTTCATCAAATCTTCTTCCGATCGGCTAGGTTAAAATCGAATCCAAGAAAACAGAAATGAACCAGAAACTCCGCAGGGAAAAAAAAGGTTCGTTATTCCACGATCGAATCTCACTTGATCGATGAATTAATTGAAAAATTACGGCTTCAAAATTGGGAAATTAGAGATCCGAATTAGGGCCAAAAAAAATCACAGCAAAAAATTAGTGAAGAATGGTTCAAGAAATAGAAAGAGACAGAGATAGAGAGAGAGAGAGAAGCATATACTTCTTTTCAGTCGTCTTGATTTTTCTTTAATAAAGTATAATACCCTTACCCAGGCAATTATTTTTCGTTTTCTAGTGATTTTTATAGTAGTACAATTTAGGAGCCTTTTTTTAATTATTTTGGAGGAGGTTTATTTTGTGGATGCGCTCGTGTTTAACCGGGGCATGGTGACGTGGGTAATTTTCATTGGTTGGTTGGAGATTAAAAATTTGATCGATTCTTCGCCAAGGTTTTGAAGTGAGAATACGATACTCGCGGTTGGTCGAATAAGACGGTGACAGGTTGTGGTGGATACACGATTCTTTGGGGATGGGGGATGTAGGGTAACAAAGCTCCAGGGGGTTTTATGTGCGAGAGGGCAGGAATAGAGGTGCACACCAATCGAATAGCTTGAATCGGGCTCGCGAGTATCTTGATTAGCTACTCGACTCGAGATCGATTTTGTTCGATCTCGAGTCGAGCTCAAGTAGCTCGAATATATGAAACGAATCGATCTCGAGTAGTTAGGATGAGGCATTTTTAGTTCGTCGAGTAGCTCGAGTAGGGGTGCATGATTAAATCGAGCTCGAGTCAAGTATTCGACTCAATATTGAGCTCGTGTTAAGGGTGCAGGATGAAATCGAACTCGAGTACTCGACCTCGAGCTCGAGCTCGAATGGCACGCCGAGCTCAATCGAGTCGAGTCGAGCTCGATTTTTATTTCTCGAACTCGAGCTCTGGAGGTCAGCATCGAGTTCGAACTCGAGTACGTCACTACTCGAGTTCGACTCGGCTCAATTTCACCCCTAGGCAGGAAACTGAGAGGGGATTCAAAATTTTTTGCTGTTTTAAAGAAATTTACCTACATTTTACCTTTTCCCTCCTAAATCCTAGGTATTCGTTGGTTTCATGACATGGTAATAGTCACTAGTAACAAGTACGTACTAAATGTACTAATACACTATTGTTAGTAGGATACTTGTTAGAGTACCTCTTACGAGTAGAAATAGAATATGACGATTAACCAAAAAAAAAAAACTAATAACTAGAAACATATTTTCTTTGACAAATAGAAGGAAGAAATAACTAACTGGGAGCTAACGGGCATAAAGAGCATGCGATAAAATTGTGTTTGGACCGAAGATTATTTGGAATAATTTTATGAAAAAAATATTGTATCACTTTTTAGATGTGATGTATGTGAAATAAAAAAGTGATTAAAAATATATTTATGATGTAAACAGATAAAATTGTGTAGATAATGATTATTAGGCAATAAAAGCAACAAAAATGAGAAAAAAATTGTAGGTGCGACACTACTAACTCTAGCTAATGCTAATGGCTAAATAGTTATCGATAATGCTATTTCCTACTCTCTTTTTTTTTTTGTTCTTTTTGCCTCGTTGTAAATTTCGACTGGTGCAGAACTCAGAGGCAGCAAGAATGCAACATATGAATATTTCTTTTGCGTGGATTTTGACATTTTGAACCGGCGGATTCCTTTGGACAAATTGATGAAAATTCGTGTGGACCAATTGAAAGGTAATAAAAAACCTTGAGAAGTTGGAATCCAAGTATAACTAGCGTTGTCATTTTAATGAGACTGAACTAATGAACATTTTTTTTTTCAATTTCGGTACTCCAAAAAATTCTTTTTATTTCACAAAAGGCAACGGAAGCCAAGCAGATATACAGGTGATGGGAAATGCAACTGTGGGCTATTGCTCTCGGGCTGAACTTGGGCGGCAGATGGTCAAACCACTAATTTGGGCTGACTGTTTAGTTTTACTCTCGAAACTCTTGACTCTTGTCAAAATGGTCAAACCACTAATTGCTTCAAGCTGGTGCCCTGGTGGTTAATTACAACTTATCTGGTATTGGGTTATAAGGATTGGTAACATTGGTAACCCTCTTCAGGTGTATCAAGAGTCTTGAGGCAATTGAGCTTGAATTTACAGGCCGACTTGATGGACTAATCCTAGGCCACAACATTTTTAAAAGCGTCATGCCGGGCTAATTTGTTTAACATTATTCGCCAGTTTAATGGCCGGAGGCCCAGGGCAGTAAGTGTGTGATATTGTTGGGCCTGGACACCAGATATCTCTGATAAAATTCGGTCCACAAAGTGCAGCTCTATGTGGCTTTGGTTTATTCTTTAGGAAAATGGAGCAACCCTTTTGTCACCTAAGCCATTTGGAGTTAAGAAGATGTGGAAGCGCGTCAATCTCTATAAAAATGGCGCGTTCCAAGGTGTGAAGTGGGAGAGATGGTACAAATCTACTGATTAATTTTATATGTATTGAAAGTGTATACACTAATAGGTATAAATGCGTATCATCTATTTTAATTTTAATTATTATACATATAACATGCATTTATGCCTGCTAGTAACAAATAAAAGAAGCCAACTCCTTATCTTAGCATAAGCATTAGTAGGAATGAACTTGAACTTAATTTTTTCAATTTGGCACCCAATTTGATAATTTTCATGTTATGCCAATAATTCATAAAGGTGGTGTAGATGTCCATCTGGCTTCTATATATTATTGTTTGTTGAATAAGAATTGTACACTTTTTAAGAGGTTGAGGCCAACATTTCTTTACCACTTAGTATCCTCACTCAATGGAGCAACCAATTTCCAAGCCTAAGTGGGAAGCCAAGGTGTCAACAAAACTAGCAAATGCAAGTGCAGACCAAATATGGCCATTTCTTGAAGATTTCTTTGGCATACACAAATATTTCCCCAGCCTCGCCGCTTCTTACGGCATCCATGGAAGCAATGGAGAGATTGGATCGATTCGATACTGCGAAGGGTCATCAATCCCGTCCCAAGAAACCAAAGATAACAAAGAGAGATCAACAGTCATCAGCTGGTCCAAAGAGAAGTTAACAGCCATTGACCCTGCTGAAAAGTCCTTGAGCTATGAGATTATTGATAGCAATACTGGGTTCCATTCTTACGTTTCGACCATTCAGATCAACAAGAATCCGATTCCAGCAGGGGATAGCACTATTGTTGGATCTGGTGATGAAGATGGTGGTCGACTAGGATGTGTTATTGAGTGGTCATTTTCAGTTGATGCTGTTGGAGGCTGGAGATTAGAAGACTTGGTTAAAAAATATGAAGTGGGGCTGCACCGGATGGCTCAGAAAATGGAGGATATCCTAAACAATTCTGGGGAAGGTAAAACTTATAATTAGCTATTATTATGGTTGTGTACAAGTTTCATCAAGTGGGTGGTGGTAGGAATCCACTCTTTTTTTTTTTTTAAGTCAGTCATTGCTTATCTACTTTGCATCTATTTTTACGTTTCCTACTCTAGTCTATTCTAAGAAAGGATCCAAAATTGAAAGAGACTAAACCACCATCGGACTGGACAGATGCATTATTATGCACCCATATGTAGGGGTGTGAATCGAAATCGAAATCGGTAATTCGGAACTTTAAATCAGAATTTTTCGGAATTTTGGTATCAGAATTTTCGACCGATTTCGATTTCGAATTCACCAATTCCGAATTCGAATTCGTTCCGAATTCAATTCAGAATTCGGTAAATTCCGATTTCACCGAATTCGTGAATATAAAAATTATTATTATTATTATATAAATATTATATTACATATATATAAAAAATATTATATATATATGTGTGTGTGTGTGAAAACGAAATTGAAATCGAAATAGGAATTCCGATTTCACCGAATTCATGAATATAAAAATTATTATTATAATATAAATGTTATATTATATATATTATATATATATATGAAAACATATTTGAAATCGAAATAGGAATTCCGAATTCCGATTTCGATTTCGATTTCGAATTGTGAATTCGAAATCGGAATTTATGATTTGAAAAATATCGTTACCGAATTCGACCAATTCGAAATCGAAATTCTAATTTTCATTCCGAATTATCGAATTCGAATTTGGTCGATAAATCAAAATTTTTCGATTTTGCACATCCCTACCCATATGAATTTAGAAGAAGCCACCTCAAGTGACAAGCCGCATATAGTGACTACGTGATGGGGTAGGAAGCCACTCAGGATATCCAAATTTCGTTCCTTTCCCCTCTTTCTGTGCGTGGATAAACTCTTTTTGACTAATCAGCATATTTCTTTTGGCTTGTATTCAACGCTAGGTATAAGCTGTTAAATTTAACTTTCTCTTCAATATTGGAAGTATAATTAAATCTCGATTGCTGGAAGTGCTATATTCAATCTCCTTAATCTTTTGTTATAAATGCTGAGCTTTATGGGACTAAAACTTGATTTCTGTTATATGGAAATGGCACAGTGAAACATTTTAAATTGATAAGAATTAGTCAATTACTGGTTATAGTCATATAGATTTTGTTTTTATACACATTCTAATATCTTCTTCGGTTGGGACCATTTTCCTCATATTTTCTTATACCAACAATTAATGACTTTGTCCACAGGTCAGCTGCTTATAATTGGTCATAAGCAATTAGGCATCGGACATTGTTGTCGGCCAAGTTTTCTTTCTTTTTTGTTTTTAAGTATGGAAAAAATCATTTCATTCAGTAAAATTCCACTACTGATAAAAACATATATCAAATCAAACATAACATAGATATAGACATATCTGAAATTAATAGATTATCAAAACAAGTGAAAATAACATTAGTACTTCAATGTATTTTCCATCTAGATGAATCGGATAGATTTGTGCGTTATCTTTAAACAGACATATTTGAATAAAAATTGGTTCAAGCTCAAGAGAAATTTTGTCAGATAATAATACATTCATGGAAGCTTCTGGGTGGAGATTTAGCTTGCCTTGTTTGGATCGTGATTTTTTTGCAGTAAAAGTTTTACATTTTTCGTGAATATTTTTCAATCACTTTTTATTTTACATACATCAAATCGCTACAGTATATTTTTCTGCAAAAACTCTAAAAAATAGGAATCCAAACGAGTAGTTAATCTGAACTCTCGTTTGAATCGCTATTTTTTGAAATTTTTATTAAAAAAATGTACAATACTAATTTGATATATGTAAAGTAAAAATGTGATTAAGAAACCCATTCACGAAGAAGAGTTACAAATTTTATTTAGGGAAAATCATCCAAAACGTCCCTCACATTTTGTAGAATGACTTTTTTCGTCCCTTACTTTTAAAAATGTAATTTTATGTCCCTTACATATTCACATCGGTCATATTTAGTCCCTAACTAGGTTTCCGATCATTTTTTTGCCAGAATCCATCACGTGCAAGGCACGTGATCATTTTTTAAGGGTACATTTGTCAAATTATATTTTACATAATCTGATCTATAGTCCTCTACATTTTATAAAACAAATTTTTTCGTCCCTCACATTTTATAAAATGATTTTTTTCATCCCTCACATTTCACAAAATGAATTTCTCCATCCCTCACATTTCAAAAAATGAATTTTTCATTTCTCACTAATTATGTGTGTGAATACATTTTTTTTAAACACATGTATATGTCTATTTGATTTTCCTTAATAATAATAGCATAAACACATGTATGTGATTAGATCCAACTTGTGGGCTATCTTCTCTTTTTGTATGATTATGACTAATATTTACCAATAGAACCTTAATTTACATATTTCCCAGCTCCTATGGAGCCTAATTAACAAAATTCTGCCAAATGTCCGGAGTTGGTCTTACCTGGGCTGTGATTTTCAAAAAAAAAAATTATATTTTTCGTGAACACTTATTTCAATTATTTTTTTTATTTTATATACATCAAATCGTTGTAGTACATTTATTTTATAAAAACTTTTAAAAGTTCTAATCCAAACGGCGACGAGAGACTTTAGTGTCAGAGTTGAGCCCGGTTCCCTAGTAGAGGCAAATGCTACGTAAATTATCTTCATTTCTTTCAACATTGAATGAGACCCATAGTTTGGACTGATTCCAACATTGAATAAGACCCATGGTTTGGCCTGATTCACAAAACTCTATAAATTCCATGATTCACGAAACTCTATATAATATTCAAGAATGCATACAAAATCCCAATCTTGTCAATAAAATTTCTTCTCGACAGGAAGGAAGACAAACGATAGAAAAGCTGATGAAGAGAGGTGAGCCCAGCTGTCTAATTTACCAAGACAGACAAACAAGGTGGAAGAGTTTTTTTTTTTTTTTTTTGTTGATAATAACGAGGTGGAAGAGTTAAAAAGGCTAACTTGATTAGTTGCAACACTTGGCAGAAATTTGTTAAGGGGGCTTCATATGGGGGCCGAGGATTTCAACCGGGAAATTAGGAAAGTTTGTCCCTTAGTGTCAGGGCTTCAATACATAGCATCTTCGTGTTTAGATCTCAACAAGCCTCGTTTTACCCGTAATTAGCGGTTTAATAGCACATGTTTATGGGGCTTTTTCTATTTTGCGGACAAATTTAATACAATTAAACCCATGACTTGTTCTACTAAAAAGTATCTGCGGTATGGTGACTATGAATATGGATGACATAATTATCTAGAGGTGTCTTCAAAATTTATTTGATTGCATTATCGACACATTTTTCAATAATTTTTTTTATTTCACATATATCACATAAAAACAATACTGTAGTATTTTTTTCAAAAAAAAATTATCCCAAATAATCTATTTTCCCAAATAACCTTTGTTATGATGTGATATATGTGTTTATGATACAAACAGAATAATATTTTAAAAAAAAATTTTCAAATTACTGTACTGGGTTTTGCTCTCCTTTTCTCTAAAACTATTTTCTTCACATTCTCCATAGAACTACTCTAGTCAAAATCTCCTTAATTTTCCGTGAGAGAGGGAGCAAACAAATAAAGTCTTTTCCGTGGGTTTTTATGTAAGAGAATTTTTTTAAAAAAATTTTCTGTGAAATCCAATATCTTATAGATTCTCAATTTTTGGAAAGCCATTTTCCCCCAAAAAAATGTCAAGTTTTCCGTGAATGCATTTCCATAATCATCTTTTTATCTCATATATATTAAATCGTTACAGTATAATTTTCTACAAAAACACCAGAAAATAGCAATACAAACAGAACCTAATTTTCAGCACTTTTTTTGGTATTGGTGGTCGGCACCCACAATCCCCCATCCTTGGGTAGGAGAGGTGCCAAAGCTTTACATAAGCTATAATCATCACCATGAATTAACATTCCAAAGAGGCAAAGGCTCAAGAAAAAAAGGGTGAATATTGTCCTTATCACGAGAATTCAATATCAATGTTGTCCTCACAATCCCAGCCATCATACCCCAGGACCACTCTCTATGGAACACCAAATTGCTTTTGGCTTACATTCCGTATTCCAACTTCATGCAACTTTTGTCGGCCCCTGATTTCCAGAACTGCAGAACATTTTGCCAGAATGATGCTTCGTTAAAGCCGTTTAATTATGCTTTAAGACTTACTACTTGGTAATTTGATGTTAATTATCAAGTGTGGTAGTTTAGACAAGACTTGGAAAACAATAGATTTAGATTTAATTGGATCATTAGCAACAATCATTTAATTAGTCCTTAATAGATTAAATCTGTTGCACTGCTAAAACAATAACCGCACCAGTGCTAATTTAATTACACTAAATGCCTTCACAGGACCCAACTCAGCTGACAGGATCATTAACAACTTTCTATGAACTAACAGTATACTAAATTTTTTTTTGACACTAACAGCTATAGATGTATGTCACATATACATGATTTGAATTTTAAATTTAAATTTCTTTATGTAACTATAATCTAAATCTGTTAACATAAAAAAAAACTATATATATATATATATATATATATATTGACAGTGTATAAAAAAACTTATTTATAATTAATTAGATGATTGGGAGATTTCTGACTTTATCCACCGAACGCATTCCTCAGAGTGATTGGAGAAATATAAAACTAAAAAAAAGAAAAGTCAAACACCTCACCTCCAACTTAGAATATATATTTATATAGAGTTTATTGCCAAAATAACTCTTCTTCCAAAATATATTTCCAAAGTAACTTAATTTTAAAATTTATTACCTTTGTGATCCTTTTTTGCCACTTAGGCTGCATATGTGTCAGAGATAAAGACGTCCTCTATTTCTCTTTCTCATCTAATATCTTCTCCAATTTTCTCTATAAACCTTCCCACATTTTTTTCTTTCGTTATCTTTCCCTTGTCAAACATAATCTAAGAAGCCAATCTTTATATTAACAGCATCTAAAAAATATGTTTCGCAAGTCGATAATCTTAAAGTAGATGAAGATTATTCTCGTCTTTTCAAAGAGTAGGAAGGATAACATAAACAAATATGATAACCTTGAAATTTTTGTAATTGCTTAAAATTTTCGCTGCAATTTTTGTATTTTTAAAATTATTTTTTGAAAAAATATATGCAATAGGTTTGATACATTTAACAAAATTCAGAGACTAATAATAGTAAGGTCAATAATGGTAAAATTTATTTTAGATAATTATAAAAGTTATGCAATCTTCTTGTGCCTCTATAATAAAAAAATTTAAAATTTTAGTTAATGTTGGAAACTATAAACTGGATTAGAACTTTCCTTTCTTGTTATCCTACATGGCAATCAGGATAACTAGATGGGAACAATAATATCATTATGGTAATAAATTTTGAACAATAATATTTTTTAGTAAGAGTGTTATTGTGGCAAAAAAACTCTATTTATATATATATATATAAGCATTCATGACTCATTAAGGAGTGATTATTGCGTGTTTAGTTAGTCTTTGTCTTTATTGATTTTGATTTCGTTCTTCTTCTCTGGCCTCTTGTATTAAAAATTTGTCACGTAAGGTCTGGCCAACCTAAATTAATTATCTTCCCTCTCCAACTCCAGCCCCACGCACCCACAGTTTGTAGTGCGCTACTATATAAAAACCATGGTCCTAATCCAACTCGTCGTTTAGTATTTGTTGTTATACATTGTCCAAGCTTTCTGGTCGTAGATATTCCTTCCTGCCAATCCTCCCTCCTCGATTCCTTCTCGTCTTTCTCTCTCAGAAATTAACATGGCAGCACAAGAACAAGTGAAATGGGAAGGCAAAGCTACGGCAAAGCTAAATGGGATTGGAGCAGAACAGGTATGGCCTTTACTGGAGGACTTTTGCAGCTTGGACAAATGGCTCCCTGCCATTGATACCTGTTACCGAGTTGAAGGGATCAATGGGCAGCCTGGAATTGTTCGCTACTGTGCCTGCAAACCCCCTTCCTCGACTTCCTCACCGTCGGACGATTTTGATGATGATGATGAAGAAAACAAGAATCCTGGCATGACCAAGTGGTGCCATGAGAAGTTGTTAGCCATTGATCCAGTGGTGCGTTGTCTGAGCTATGAAGTTCTGGACAATAATCTGGGATTCAAATCTTACGTAGCAACCATCAAATTGTTGCCAGCAAAGGGTGATGATGACAAATTCGGGTGTCAGATCGAATGGTCTTTCTTGGCTGATCCTGTGGAGGGGATGACTTGTGATGTTTTATCATCTTACCTTAACTTGTCCTTGCAAGGCATGGTGGAGAATATGGAGAGAGCTTTGCACTCAAATTAGTCGTCAGATGATATATATATATATATATATATATTGATCCATATTTCAATTGTATTTTTCGACAATCTACTAGTACATGTTTTGCTTTGTTAATTTCCTAGGACTCGTCGATAATCAAGTTTAACAGAGCTAATTATGTTGTTGTTAGTTGTACTGTGAGAATCATGTGGTGTTGAAATTGTAAGCCCAGGGCTAAATTAAGCACATCTCTTGCAGTTTGGTAGTCCAACCATAACACATGATATATGCAACATTGTTTGGATTGCTTGTTTCCGTCCGAAAATATTGTCGTTTTTCGTGATCACATTTTCCTATTACCTTTTTCACTCACATATATCAAATCGCTACGGTAATTTTTCCATGAAAAATGACGGAAAATGCAATCCAAACACAACACTTCCACCACCCCAAATTACAAGGGGAAGTCATGCACTAATTTCTGATTCTTAAATATTTAAGACTCTTCCAATTAAGTGCTGGTAGAATTAGAAAGAGACATAATCAACCTCAAAATCTGGAGAAGAAAAATGTATGTATGAGCATTGTGTAATACCATGCAATTTTTATATACCACCAAACCTATAGAACCCCATGTTGAGTTATGGATATGGGGGGCAAGACTGATAAAGATGAAATATTTCAGGGGAATGCCCCTATAGTTTTCTGAAAAGTTTTCTCAGGCAAAATGTAATCTTTACAAGGATTTAAGTAAAGATTATAAATGTTTTAAGCGGATATTAAAAGACTTCACAAATTCTTTTCTATTAGGGCATAAATGAATGAAAATTTTTATTTTTGAAAGGATGCCATAGAATTTCTCGAGTCTGGGGTGTCCTCCTGCCCCACTTTACATTGACCATACTTTACCACAAAGAAATTCTGGTTTGTTGTTTAGTTTGTAGTTTTACTAGTCATTAGTCCCTGATGACTGGTGCTCCACCCTGCTTCCGAAGGTATTAAAGTCCAAGATCCACCTAACTTGATGAATAATACTGCTCAACAAATGTCACATTACTTAATTCAAATATTCAATAGCTTTGCAATGAGAAATGACCTCAAAGTCTACAAAAAATGAGAAACGTTTACGGCCAGAAACGAAATGGTAAACACACAAGAATCAGACAAATGGTAGTCTTGAGGACAAATTCAATGAGTGACATCTTTCATTTTGACAGAAATAGGAGGTATAAACTATTCTAAACAAATCTTGGATTTTAGTGTTCAAATTTAGTTCATTATTTTGACAAGTTTGAAATTTGTTCAAATTTGGCTTATTTACTTCTCGATCTGAGTTTGAAAGAACTTTTGTCGAGCCAAACTTCGAGTAGTTGGAACTTTTTACATGAAAATTTTACTTATATGCTAATCGAGCCAAATTTAAAAGTTTATCAAACACAAATTATTGTTGAAATTTGATTTGATTAGTTGGCGATCTAAATACGAACGAGCCTTCTTACCGAATCGAGCTCGATTCCAATGTCTGAGTAATTTGGTTTGTCTTTCAGCTCGGGACAAAAAAAGTCCATCAGCTTCATTTTGCAAATGCTTGAGCGCAAGCAAAAGCATTTGCTTCATCTATAAGTTCAATAGCTCCTGCTGATAGGGCATAGCTGTATGCACCTCTCAAGTTTTGATAAAAATATCCGGAGTAATTTATCGATCGTCCATGTCGCATCATGAAGACTTGCTCTAAATTGTTTGTTTCTTGCAGGGATAGAGTTCTTGCTGGACGCAATTTCGTGGAGGCATTGCATACGTCTCTGAGCAAATATGTCAAGATCAATGCGGCATTTTGCTTTTAAAGCTATCGTGAATATCATAATTCTCATTATTTGAGTTTGCTTTACCTCCGAGTCTGCAAGTAATTTTTGCATTGTGAAGTCAGTAAACATTTGTCAGATTAGTACCGATTTTTAATAAGCATCAAAAGAGGTATAGGTGGCAAACCAACCCACTTAACTAAATTTACCCATACCCGCCCATGAATCGATGGGTATGGGTATCTTAAATTTTTGTATATGGGTATAAATGAGTTATCCAATAATACCCATTTATTAAATAAGTATTATTGGGTAACCCATCAAACCCAATTAACTCATTTAGAATTCTTTTCCCCCAAGTCTCTTCTCTTCCCCCACCCCCCCTTTTTTTTTTCAAAATTTTCATTTTATCATGATGTTAACTACTTTTATTTCATTATTATTATTATTATTTGTTGGTTTTATCTTATTATTTTATTTTCTCTTAGTTTGTTAACTTGCTCATTTTTTAGCATTACCAATTTATGATAAGTTTTAGCCTCTTTTCTTATCTTTCTAAAATGAAAATTTAAATTTATATATGAAAAACATATTAGGGGTTCAAAATTTTTGGATTAAATTTTTATATTAACTTTTATAGTACTTAGTTCAAATTTTTTTATTCTTATTATACAATTATTAAATAATATGTAATTTTGCGACATAGAGTATAAATGAAAAAAAATTAGTAATTAGGCTTATGGAGCATTGTAAGTAAATATTTAAAACTAATGATGGGTACAAAGAGAGTTATAAATTGATAACTTAGTTTGTAAAAATGAATTTAAATGAGTTTACAAAAAATTAAAATAAATGGGTTATAAATGAGTAATTGAGTTACCCAATTCATTGTTTGACTTGCCCATTTATACCCATCTAATTAAATGAGTATAAATGAATTGACTCACTTATACCCATTACCCATTTTACCCAACCCAAACCCGCTCAAGTCACTCATTTTGACACCTCTAAAAAAAGGACAAGTAGATCAAAAGCCAAAAGATATCTCTTAGCAGGCAATGTTTGATGCAGGCCAGATGCCACGAACACAATGTGCAACTCTATAGGAAAACACAAGGGGGTAGTTATAAACAGTTCCGCAGCCAAAGCATGATAAATTGGAAAATCTCACCAAATATGTTGCAATTATAGCAAAACAGAAATCATGGGTTCAGACATGAATTGTTTCAGTACACCACTAGCTTCTCACTAAAACTTTTGAGCAATAGCCACAGCACTAGCTTCTTGCCAAAAGTTTTGTGAAATATATCATAGAGCTGACTCCAACACTGAAATCTATATAAGCAGTAAGGGAACTAGTTGATGTTTCCTCTTAACAATAATTATTTACATTTTCAAGCTTCCCAGGGCTCAGTTTTCTCTCCATCCAATCAATAATATCCTGGCCTATTTCTTCGCGCTCGGGTTCAAAGAGGAGGTCATGCAAAAAGCCATCATAGAGCTTTATGTCCTTAAACTCGGAAGCTGCCTCATTGTACAGATCTTGGGAAGCTAGCGGATCTGTGACTCTATCAGCAGTTCCATGAAGGACGAAAAAGGGAACTGTAACGGACTTGAAATTACGCGTCAAATAAGAAGAGATGCGCAAAATCTCATGGCCTGTTCGGACCCTCATTGGGCCAGTGTAGACCAATGGGTCAGAATATTTGGCCACAAGTGCAGCAGGGTCCCTTGAAACTGGAATACCCCTTTTATGAGAACCTTTGAACTGGTACCTCGGAGCGACCAGTGAAAACAACGGAGCTACAGCCTGAATAAGAATAAAACCCATACTTTTGAATCAGTCACCAGGGGGAAAAAAGGCATTTTCAGACAATAGTCCAATACAAAAGGCAAGCCAACAAAATGACAACTCAATAGGAGCAAAAATTAATGTCCCAACACAATAGTACAGATGCAGTCCTTCCCTTTCCACTGTTCTTTCTCTTAACCCTGCCTAAATTTTGAATACTAGCCAAGAAGTGGGAAAAGAGAAGAATGAACTTACGCTAACAATTGGATGTGCTGGCGTCACACGCAAAGCTGGTGAAGTCAATATGATTCCTTCCAACATCATCTCTATTTGGGGACATGAAGCTGCCTGCTTAGAAAAGTAGACAACTCAAAATTTGAAAAGGCAATCAGAGGCCAAAAATTCTAACTCATTTTTAGGTCTATTAAACAGACTTGCCTTCAGAACCACAGCCCCCCCAGTTGAATGGCCAAATAGGAAGCATGGTATACCAGGGTGACCCCTGTTGATCTTTTCCAAGAAAGCTCCCTGTTCAGCAGAAGTAGCAACTAGCTTATTGATTGACCAAAATAAAGCAATCCACCTTCAAAGCACACCCCCTACCCCCTTAAAATCAACCAAAAAAAAAAAAAAAGAAAAGGAGAAACAAATCAATTTGTCTAATTCAACGATGGCATATTGACCAGATATGAGGAAGCAGATGCACAAAGTTGTGAGGAAGCAGAAGCTATAGCGAAAAGGTGGTGAGGAAGCCAGAAGTAATATGACAAATATGGGTTACAATCCCAAGGACAACAGCCTTGACAAGGGAAATAATTCCAGAGATTGGATGGTAAAACTTTTAATGCACAACACAGGGAAGCGGAAGGATCACGGGAAAGAAATCCATGGAAAAAAACTTACAGTGTCAGCAACCACATAATCCAGTGAGGGTACATAACCATGCAAACCATCACTCCCTCCATGACCTATCACAGGAATGAGCACCTCAGTCACCAAAGGCAGCGTTTTCTCAAGGACAGACAATAAGCGTACATTTGCAACCGTTTAAGAGGCATAACATGATAGTGTCCTTAAAAAGTTAACGAATAGAATTACATGAATATGACCAAGCCTAAAAAGCAAGAAGTATGAAACAGAAAATAGAAAAATCTTTAAAAAGTAAGTTGAAAAGGAAACTGTCATCAACAGGCGGCCACCGACAAAAATACTGTTCAACTAAGATGCTATTTCAATGAAAATAGCTCTCTACATAAGTACAACAATGTATTGTAATAATAACCCCAGCCATCCAAAGATGGGCCCCCAAACTCTTGTAAATGAATTTCAAGGATACTGATCCAGCATTTAAATACTATTCCACTATTAAGTCATTATCATTCATTAATGGGTTTGCAATCCTATAAATTGTTACAAAGCTTCAGCCTACAAGGTATGTATATACTTAAAGTTTTAGAGATCATAATCCATTGTTTACACAAATACAGCACAACAGGTACCAAATGAGCAGAAAGATGATTAATGAGTTACAAGAGAAATGCTGTTAGAAGGAATACTGCTAATAAGCTGGCTTGTTAAATACCAAAATTTGCAAGTGTACGAAAATAAATGACATGATATCAAGCAGCTACCTATCCAGTCCATTGCATAGACCCCAAAGTTATAGGAGTTAAGTTGTCTAGCAAAATCAGCATAGCGGCCACTGCACATGAAAAGAGCAGAACAAATACCTCAGTCTTGTTATTTTGACTAAATATCAGAAGTGGAAACAAGTTTAACTGTCAGGTAAAAAAAGATATAAATTGCAGCCTGATTTGAGAGGCACTGTACACCCCCAGCCCCTAGCTGTCTTGCCCAAAGGAAAGGTTATTTTCAAATTATATACGTGCCTGTGCTCATTTAGTCCGTGGATGATGATCAAGATGCCTCTGAAATAATAAACAAGTCCATTAATACAGACATCCAAAAAGGAGCAAAAAAAGTAGCAGCTGAAAACTGAGATATGTACATGTTCTCAATGTGCAAGAACTCAGAGACTAGCTGCACCAGAGCCCATTAGGCCTTTCTTCTAGTTTAAATCCTGGTTATCCAGAATTTTATTAAGAAAAAATGAATTGTTGCAGTGCAAGATTTGCTTAAAGTGACAAAGAACCGACAAGAAAAAAGGTGTCTCTAAAAGAAGAAAGACTTGCCATATATCCATGGAAAATATTCAGACAAAACGCAATATATTAGATAGTGCAATGCACACAAGAACACTGGCAAATAAGATGCCAACAAGTACGAGCTATCAATTCAGTCATGAATTAGGTAATGGAAAAGCAAGAGCTATAATTGATTTGATGTACAACACACAATGCTTTCCCTACAAAATTGACAAATCATTTGGCAGACAGTAAACATGATACAGCAGCTGTCCAGGACATTGTTAACATAAAGCCAATAAGCTAACTTCTAGCCAATTGTTAAGATGTCCATCTTCATTGTCCTAAAGAAATACATGAAATTGACCATCCCAAAACTTGTATTTTTTAAGTTCTTTCTGCATGAACTTTGGATAGCAACTAAATACGGAACCACATTACCTACCACCGACCGCATTGATGCAACCAGGAGACTGCATAATAAATAGGTGGATCTGTAATCAAATTGTGGTCCAAGATGGAAGATGCCCTCATTTCCAAGGTAGAACAAGTGATAGAAATCAATATGGCTCACTCTAAACTAAATCTTTCATCTTGTTTAACCAACTATGAGTGAAAATTAAGCAAATTAAGGTGGATCCCAAAAATAGGGAGGAAGAAATAATGCTTGATAAGTGAAAATTACATATAAATAATCTTTTGAAAACAAAAAGAGGAGGTAGGTAGGTGCCCCAAATTTTATGTTTCAAAATGCTCATAGTATATGCACATGTTTGCTATACAATAACCTTATCCTTAATGATTAGAGGACCACCATGAAAAACAGATAAGTCTACTCATAACAAGCAGAATTTGCAGAACAAACCAGGAGACAGGATGATATAAACCACAATTGCTATATCCCAAATATCAGCAAGACTGAAATATTGGGATAACTAACTATAGACTAGTAATTCAGTTTTCAAGCTTGCATGCTACTCCGATTTCTGCTTTGCATTCTCAACTCTGAACTGTCCACTGATTAATAAAGTTCCACCCAGAAGACAATGAAGCAAACCACTTACATCCAGAAGGAGAAAAAGCAAACTATGACCACCTATCTCTCACAAGATTTCAATATCAACAAAGAGTTGATTGCCTTCTTCAAATTTCGCTAAGTCCTTAACAGAGCACCTCTTACTAACTAAGTTTTAGTACTTTAGAACAAATCATGATGGCGTCTTGACAAAATTAATAAAATCACGGCATGTGCAGATGCCATGCAGTTCCAGATCACTAAGAACCACATGCTTCCCGCAAAAGAATATTATAAAATTCAGTTTAAAAATTCCAAAGACCATGTCCAAGTTTTGGTTCCTTCTTTAAATACTACTATTAGACAACTCTTAACAGAAAAATAAAATACTCAACAAAATCCCAACTACCATAGAAATTTTGCATCTTCCAGCAATCCACAATCCTCATCACTAAATATATCCAACAACTTATTTTCCGTAACAAACACGTAGACATGGAAAATTTGAAGCTTCAAACGGCCATCAGGATTCAAAACAAAAACTACACGGAAAACTCCTAAGACTGCTTAACAGATTTTTTTTTTTTTTTAAATAATAATAATGATCACAAAATAAAATGAAAAATTGGAAATTTGAGAGCGTACTTCAATTCACCGGAAACCGGAAGCCACGAGCGACAAAACAAAGCATTCCTTCGAACTCCAGAGAACAAGGAAGTGCTCCAGAGGCACCGGCTATTTCCATTTCCGGAGTCGCTCTCGGACTCCATACCAGCACCTGCATCTGCAGCGACCATCTGCAAGGCCTCAGCTAGAGCTCTACGTCTAAGAGTATCCTCCTCGTCTTTCCGGAATTTTCTCTTTTTCATCAACCACGCCTCCGATGCGGAATCCGCCACCGACGACGGAGACGACGGAGGCGAGCAGTGGCGGTGGGGGAGGAGAAGCACAATCATCCATAAGAAAATAGACTGGATTAATATCAAACCACGCCGCACCGCGTCATACGAGAAAACCGCGCGGCGGAGGTTTTTACAAACCGGAATTATGCGACCGCTAGCACCCGAGGTCAGCTCCTCCACCTGCACCGCTTCCATTTCGGTAACTATTCTTGACTGAAGATATAAAAACAAATTAACAATTTACAAAGAGAGGGCAAAAAATAAAAAACGAAGAAGAAGAAGAAGAAGAGATGGAGGAAAAATATGTACAGGAAGCGGATAGATTTCTGGTGCAAGTAAGAGTATATTATTAACGTATGCGGGCCGGTGATGACGAATAAGAGGAAGAGATGAAAGGGGAAGAAATGGAAGAAAGGAAAGCGTGTTCGATGGCAGTATTTTATAACGGGCGATTTAATGTATAATAATACTACTAATAAATACTGCTTTCTTTAGTAGACCGTCTTGATTTGACCTGGTATACGGGTCTATCAGCGTGGTGATTGACAATTAACTATGGAAATAATTACGGATCAAGTTATAACTAATTTCATAACAATAAATGTGCGTCTTTTTTTAAAAAAACAATTTCACCTACTAATGAATTGAATATGAATGTTCGCATTGTAATTTTTCTTTAAAATTTTTTTTTCATTTTTCATAAATATATTTTTTAATCATCGCTTTACCTTATATATATATTAAATTGCTATATTATAATTTTATAAAAATTTCAAAAAATAGCAATCAGAGCGGACTATAATGAACAAAATTTTTTGACACAGCATAGAATTGGAAAATGACATATAAATGAATCAAAGATAGTTGAGCTTACGTTTAGCTTGAACTTGGACTTAAATAAACTTGGTTAAAGATAAGTATTCAACTAAATCTCAGCTATATTATCAAATGGGATAAATAAGTTAAAAGGGTTCATCTAATAGTCTTTCTAAGAAAAAAAATTAGAATACAACTATATTCGTCTTTTCTTTTTTTTTTGCATAATATCGAATATTATGGAGTATGTTTGGATAGAAAATTATTTAAAAAAAGTATTTCAATGGATTATTATTATTATTATATTTTTTGTGATATGATGTATAAAAAATAAAAAATAGCTAAAAAGATTTTAAAAAAGGTAATTAAAAAAATTATATTTATAATGCGAGTATATAATTTTATTGCAAATAATGATCAATCTAAATTAACTAATACCTGTGCTATTACTAGTTTATAATTGAGTGGTACAGTCACTATGTTGAATAATTCTTCTCTGCTAAAAAAAAAAAAAAATTTCTTCTCGTTTGTGGTGACAAGTATTTGATATTTGTTTGAACTTTAACGACATAATTCTTGAAGTATGAAAATCAATGGTCTGTGTTCGAATTTAAATCCGTTGACAAGTAGAGTATCGTTAATGTGGACACGGCAAGAATCGAAACAGTCGGTGGTTTCCGGGGTGGTTTTAGGCCTTCTTTTTTTTTTCGGTCAAAAGGTCATCACTGGGGTGGTTCTAGGCTAGGGATGGGCATTCTGGGTCCATTCCACAGAGGGAAGGCCGGCCTTGTTAGTTTTGAGTTTTCTTAACGACTGTTCAATGTGCATTTATTAATATACTTAAATTTTATTTAACCTATCATTTATATATATATATTAATAATTATTATATTTTTTTAATTAATCGTATTTTTTCAAAAATCTAACACATGAATCACGTCTTAATGAATGTTCAATGGCACTCATTAACGTACCTAAATTTTATCTAACCTATCATTTAGACACTTTTTATATTAATAATTATTATCTTCTATTACATTAATACACATTTTATAATTGATCGTATATTTTCAAAAATCTAACACATGAATCACGTCTCAATGAATGCCCATTGGACGCACCATTAAAGTGATCCTCAATTTTTAATTCTTGCGTTTCAAGTCCTTGCACATGACTTGCTACTTGTTGGGTACTGGTTGAACCAGCCAGACAGCTCGGTTCGGAGTTGTGGTTGTCAAAATTTTGGGGGTTTATATTGGAATTTTGATTTTTTATATATAGAGTGATATAATACATGAAAGGCAAATGATCAGAGCAATTCTAAAAAGATAGTGACAGTTACCTCTTTATTGATGTCTAAATACACGTATTAACTTTAAAAAAGTAAGTGTGAATAATACACTTGTATTGTAATTTGTAGCTTTAAAAAGCAACTCTGACAACCAAAGCGTATGGAATCGTCCGTGTATATATCCAAGATTGGGGCAATTGGATTGTATTACTTTTTGTACTAGAAGTTATTGTATTTGCTATAATATATAGTCTACAATCACGGCTCTATTTATCTTAGCTGTTTTTTGGGATATTTTTTAAAAATTTTACTATAGTTGTATATATGAAAAATTTTTACTATAAATATTTTTTGAATCATTTTTAGAAGTATTTTTAAAATATATTTTTGAATATTTTTATAATTTATAATTTTTTTGAGATATTTTTAAAAAAATTTTACACGACCCACCACCACCCCCTCCCTTTTCCTCCCCCTCTCTCCTTTCTCTTCCTTTTCTCCTCCCTCTTTCCTTTCCCTTCTCCCTTCTCCCCCCTCCCCTCCTTCCTTCCAACCCCAAACTCCTCCCCCGCTCGTCGATGGTGGCTGCGACTTTAGCCATCCCTCTAACCATGACCGTCTTGGTCGCAATCAAATTTGATCGTGATTAGAAAAGTTGCGTTCAGTGGAGGGAAAGGAAATTGGGTGGCGGGGAAAGGAAAAGAAGAAAGGAGGAAGGAGAAGGAGAGAGAGGAAGAGGGAAAAAAGAGAAGGAGGAGGAGAGAGGAAGGAAATACGGGCAGAGAGAGAGAGAGGAGAGAGGAGAGAGGATCGTGGGTGTGGGGGTGGTGGCCATGGTGGTGGAGAGTGATGGGTAGTGGTGTATTTTTTTTATATATATATTTGGAATTGTTTTTGATATATTGTATGGATATGGTGTTTTTTGAGTTGTTTTTGTTTGTATATTATTGTAATATTGTATATGAAAAAATTATTTTTCAAAAATTGAGATATCCAAATAGAGCCCACATTAAGTGTTGCACTCTCTATATGTGATATATTTTGTTCGTGTATAATAAATTTTTGGGATTAACTTATATATACTATCAGTGTAAAGAAATTTCTTCCTTTCTTAAAAAGCATCAAAAACTAAAGACGGAACAGTTCAAGACAGCGTATCATACAGGGCACAGCTAAATAAATTTTTGTTTGATAAATAGTTAAATGATTAGTTAACTTTAACTGAATGAGGTTGTAGTAGGAAGAATAACACATAAATGCAATTATATTGTAGCATAATTAGAGACTTAAACATCAACTTTACTATGTATTATAGTACTAGTACGTGCCGCCACACTGAAAAAAGAAGCAAATACAAACTGTAGATAGAATTGATAATCTAGTATGCATAAGGATGAGATCCAGCAATCCTCCTGTGCAAACAAAGGCCCCGTTTGTATTGCTATTTTTAGGAGCTTTTGTGAAAAAATATACTGTAACGATTTGATATATGTGAGGTATAAATATAATCACGGAAAATGTAAAAATTTTTCTGCAAAAGGCTCCCGGGATTCATCCATTTCCTCCTTTTTAAATTCATTCGCATTGACACCTTCAAATTCAATATGGTCTACATGTCTCTCAGTGGTGGACTGCTTCAATAGATATAATAAATATTTGGAATATTTCAAAAGAGAGAGTTTCTTTAGTCATATGGTAACAATTACTACTATGGAAGGTCGTAAATTTTGTTTTTTGGAAAACCAAAGGAAGTATGTAATTTACCTCGAATAAAACAATGAATAATTATATATATTTTACACAGGCATAAAAGAAACACATTATAAGTGAATTAAAATTTACCTTCAATATTATGTGAAGTCTTGGTATTATTTATAAGAAAACAAGAAAAAGTCTTGCTATTGATGCCCGCCACTCTTGACTTTGTTTCGGTTTGTATTTAGGCGTGAATTGACCGGAGGAGGAAGCTCTAGACTCCAAGAGAACCTTAGAAATTAAGAGCGAATCATGGATTAATAGACTAGTGCTAAGGCCTTTTGCATACGGCTTTATTCAGCCAAATTATGTCAACAAGGAAACAGAAGGTTAAGTAATGTCCAACCAATCAACTTGGCAGCATCCAAAACCTGGTGTCAAAGTCCTCCTTGGTTTGGTCACCGAAACTGTCCCACTGCTCCAATTTCTTTGCAATTGTCCATTCATTACCTTGTCATGTTTAAAAGTCACTAATAGGAATAAAGTTGGGAATCATAGAGATGAAGTTCATCTTTGAATTTATCACCCCCACATCTTGCCATCAAAACGGTTAGCTTCAATTCTTTGAATTTATGTGGTGTTAAAGTCTAAGGAAACGTGGATGATCTGATCTCTATTCTATTGTTACTTGGATAGTAGCTTAACTTATTTTGGTGTTATTCAATAATGGCCCTTGCTTTTTGGTGGACGTACAAATTCTTGGAAAATTTTGCTTTTAGGTCTTTCTTCTTTATTTAAAAACCTTGATTTTCAATTGAGAAGTCTAAGGATCCACACAGAAAATGCTTAATTTATTACACTAAGACACTAGGACATAGAGTTGTATTAGTATTCGATCTAGTAAAAAATTTGGCTTTCATGACACGTTTTCAAAAATGTATTTTTTAATAAACTTTAATTTTTATTAAGTCATTCGTAAATGAGTACATTGTGACTGGAATTTTTAATGAGTGCATATACATTGCTTTTCTCAAGAATAGAAATGTAAACACATGTTTGTAGGGAGAATTATCAATTTGGTCCTTCACATTTTCAAGAAAAACTTGTTTAGTTCTTCACATTTAAAATCAACTAAAATAGTCCCTCAAATATAAAAAAATTTGCCCGTTTGGTCCTAGAGCTCATTTTTGTTCAATTTTTCAGTCAAAAATGCATGCCTACCTTATGTTCACATAATTTTCAAGGCAAAATGGAAATCAAATTCATTTCCCTTCACACAAAAAAAAAAAAAAACCTCTTCTCCCCATTTTTAGACAGACACTAAAAGTTTATTTTTGATGTTAAGTAACCAAACCCCAATTCCTAATAGCAAAACTTGAACAAATACACCCTCATAAAAAGGCGATGAAGAAAAAAGCTAGGGCTCAGATTGGAAAAAGGTAAAAACGATCGAGAAGCACTAGTGAATCAGCACACATAATAAAATTTTGTCTAAATAGCGCAATATCGTGATTTGTTGCATATATTATGTAATATTATAAGAGTAAATCTTACATGTACTAACAGTGTATATACTATTACCGTTGGATCCATGATACATATGCAAAAGTTGGAGTTCAAATTCAAATATTGCATAGTTGTCATTCATCCAATGTTAGTGTCTAAATTTGTTTGGATAGTGTATTATTTGAAATATTATTTGGAATAATTACTGTAGCACTTTTTGTGATGTGATGTATGTGAGATAAAAAGGTGGTTGGAAATACAAAAAGGTGAGTTGGGAAATGTGTCTATGATGCAAGCGAAATATTATTTGAGATAATATCACTATCCAAACAAACCAATTTATAAAACTACTAGGAGGTTATTGGCTGTGCTAAGCACAGCCTAGGCCCCTATAATCTGTTGTCATATCCAAACTTTTTGCATGTTTGAAGAGGGTTGTTGACCTGCTGGGTTTGGTAGCATAGGCGGCTGGAATTGGACTTGCTGAGGATAAATGTGCCGAATTTGTGCTCAGAAGAGCCGTGTGGTAGAGAGAAAGGAGGAAAAGGGTTCAACGGCAATTTGGGAAAGAAACAGTGCAATGGCAAAAGAAGGAAAAGAAATAGAAGGCTTGAAGAGGGGTGTTGACCTGCTGGGTTTGGTAGCAAAATCTCCTCTTCTCCGTTTCTTCCACTCAGATAGCCGAATATGAACCTGCAAAAGATGCTACTGTTCTACCAATTTTCTGAACAAAGCATTGTACTTTCTCTCGGTTAGAACCACAAAAACCCTCCACATGCACGTGATTGCACTTGCCCCAAGAATCAACTTCTTTTAGGGATTGTATTTGGTTTGAATTTACCAGTGAATTCGTCCTTTTTTCTGCTGCTACGAAGTGATTCAACGGCAATTTGAGAAAAAAAGCATTGCAATGGCAAAAGAAAGAAGAGAAATAGAAGGCTTCGGACAAGAGAAGCTTTAGATTCAGACAATTTGCAAGAAACATTTTACCCTGCCATTCCTTAAAAAAACAAAAGCATATATTTTTTGTCATTCAGAAATTATTGCAATCATTTGCTCAACAAAAATTTTTTTTGTCAAAATAAAAGACAGATGTTCACATATCAATAAATTAAAATAAAATTGATTCGAAAGTGTGTATTCTATTAGTTGGCTATTTCATTTTTGCATTTATAACAAATTGGAACCAATTTCTTTTCTTTTTTTTTTTTTATCATTTTCCCACTTTGAAGATATCTTTTTCTTTTCCTCCGAGTTCAAAAATAGCCAAGGTTTGATTAAGAAAGTTTAAATATTTTTTTAGCATGAAGATTAAAATAATAAAATTCTTGCTATCAAATTTGGATATTTCTTTTAATTTTTGAAAATGTGACAATTTTTCTATCATTTTTTGACGGCTTCTAAAATAGCAAAAGTTATATTAACAACGTAGCAAAAAATAAAAAAATATAAACTTTCAAAAAGACGAATAGAATTCTATGATTTTTAATAAAGTCAAGTTAATCTGTGAAATATAAGTTTAAATGATATTTCAAATCGTAATAAATATAAATTCAAATAATGATGATGATAATAATATTATAATTGGATTACATCTGTCCAAGACCTAGAGCTTGAAATCAATTTTAAACATTTCTTTTTGTTTTTGAAAATACGATGATCTGAAAAATACTCTCTCAAATTGACATCATAATAAATATAAATTGAAATAATGATAATAATAATAATAATAATTTGTAATTGAATTACATCTATCAAAAGCTTACAAATTGAAAAATTCAATAAAAATAATTGGACCTCATACTTGAATGCCAAGGCCAGACCAAATTTGGTCATTGTGCAATGCAGTCCAATCTATCTATCTACCGTTGCCTATAAAAAGAAAAGGAAAGAATGAAAGCTCAAAAATTCACCAAGAATGCCATGTGTCAATGAGACAGCATGCTACAGTAACAGTGCAATGGCAAAAGAAGGCAAAGAAATAGAAGGCTTCGGACAAGAGAAGCTTTAGATTTAGACAATTTGCAAGAAACATTTTACCTTGCCACTTGTCAGATAATTAAGAAGCCATGTGGCAAGAGGAAAGGAAAACAGTAAACCTTGCTCTTTTCTTATATACAAGGTAGATATGTGTTATCTGTTGTTGGGAATTGGGGTTTGGTGGTTGAAAATTAGAAATAGGGTTTGGTGGATGAAAATTGAGGGAAATGGGAGGTGATGTGCTTTTTTTTTTTTTTTTTTTTTGGTGTGAAGGGAAGCACATTTTGTTTCCATTTTGCCCTTGAAATTATACTATACAAATGTGAATTCACGATTAAAATATGTTAATTCTCCAAAAACAACAATATGATTCAAACACTTCAAGAAGCAAATTCTAAATTATCACCATTTCAATGTCTAAAAGTGGCAATTTACATCAAAATAATATGAAATATGGCGCATTTAGATATAAGAGTCACTTAGCTTGAAGAAACAAAAGACATCAGAAAGGACATTTTATTCATAAAAACGTGTTTGCATGTGAAATCAGCAACCAAATGCAATTCATACAAATAGCCAGTAAAATCTGGTTTAATTTGGTTTAATTCATCGTCATCAACATCATCATTATTATTTGGTTTAATTTGCAGGTAGACCAATTATTTCTCTTTTACCATTTGCACGGTCTCTTCCAATGGCCCTTTTAATAAGAAACGAACATCAGGTGATGCTTTTTTGCATGAACTAACATTACCTTTTAATCCAACAAGATGTTGCTTCATTCCATTAATACCACAAGCAACCAAAGAGATGCTGCAAAACCCGCATATTAGAACCTTTTTGCCTTCAAGATTTTGACCCTCTATTACATGTTTCCATGCACGATCATTTTTTTCGTCGAGGATTTTGTACAGTAGTAGACCCTTGTACCATTGACTGTGAATTCAAAGGTAAAGAGGGTGAAGTTGCACCTTCCATACCTAAAAAAAAAAAAAAAAAAAAAAAATTGGACTCCACTGGATGAACAAGATACAAGCATGGTTCAAAGTCGTGGTTGCGGTCACGGTCGCGGTCCGGAACGTTCCACATCGGTTTCGACATATCGGTCGCGATCTCGGTGAGACGCAAATTTTAAAGTATTTAATATTCTAAAAATTATTAATAATATAAAAAAAGTATGCTAAACAAAAATAATAAAAAATAGCAAAAGAAATGGCCAAGTCAATCCGTCACGGTGTAACTCGGCCGATTTCTCGTCTTGACTCGGGATAACTCGGAGTGACTCGGTGTGACTCGGCCGAGTCAATCCGTCGCGGTGACGTCTCGGCCGGTTTCTCGGCGAGTCAAGTATCTCGGTATCATTTCGTCACGGTATCGTATCGGTAGGGGCCGAGACGGTGACGACTCGGTCGAGTCGTCTCGGTCTCGACCGAGACTTCGAACCATGGATACAAGTCAACTTTTCCCATGCGTCTGGAAGCGTTCTTATGGTGAAATTGCAGATACTTAGATGAACACATATACTGCTTAAAATTAGAACAATTTCTGCCCCATTAAGTGTATGATTCCATCATGTGTTTCTTGGATTTCAGTCCTGAAATCAAGAAGTTTGATAAAGAAAAAATAATCATCCTTATGCAAAGATAGAAACTAAGAGAAGATCTGGGAATGAGCAGCTCGTACTGGTACATGATTCGTTGTACTTTGGACTTTTAGTTACTATATGTCAAGAAATATAACCTTATGAGGCAGGTCCTAGATGTTGGTAGTCTTATCATATATATATCCTCAAGTTTCATATAACAAATGAAAAACCAATCTGTAGCAAAACAATCAAGTAAATTGAATATGAAACCTAAATGTTATACTTGAAAGCCTGAATCGTAACAAACGACAAAGGATGCATAAATCAACCTGTCAGCACAATCGATCTTATTACATGATTACTACTGTCTGTATGCAAGGTAATTGAATACTACTTCAAGTCAATTTGAGGGCCCATTTTAAGGAAACAAACAACAAAAAGAAAACAACAAAAACGAATAATAGATACTTTGGCAGAGACAATTAGTTATTAAACTAATTGTAAAACTAAATTAAACCAAAATATACCCAATTTGAGAGCTTTCTGTGGGGAATATGGCTTTCTAATGCAAGTTGGAATCCTCCATGTTAAATTGATAAGATGATAGGGATTAAAAGCCTACATGGCTCTCTAATGCAAGTTGGAATTAAAAGCCCCTTGATTTATAGATTGTTTAAGGATGTGAGTGATTTAACGGTATTTTTTTATTCCTGATAATAAATGCAAGATTTACAAGTTAGGTCACTTGTATGATGTTTGAGAAAAACAAGAAAGAAAAGTTTGGAAACCGAGGTCAAATGATCCAACCAGTTCATACGTTTGGTCGATTTTTTTACGGTTTCAACTGATTTTTTTTTTTTTTTTGAAAAAAGAGGTACAATGCTATTAATCAGCCTGCAGAGAAGGCCGCCGATTCACATTTGGATTTTACACATTTTGTGTACTTCAAAAGGGAATGGGTAAAGCTTATCACGAAATCACAAATATTGATATCTCAACTTAAACGCTTGATACAACATCAAGTCTTAAGGTGAATGGGACAAAATACATAAATGTGATTGTAAGTCCTACAAACTCTAGAAACTTTTTTTTTTTTTTTATCTCGATCTATAAGGGATAATTAGTGAACCACCGGTCAATCATGGCAAAACATTCTTTTGGTTTGTATTCTGGAGCAGTGTGACCTGCACCCTGAGAAAACAAGAAAGGGGAGTATTACTTAGTCCATGCTTTCGTGCGTTATCGGAAGAAAGAATTAGGTTAACATTTTCTCACCTTTACTGTTGCAAATGTGAAACAGCATACATCTTCTTTGAATTGGTAATTCAGTGTGTAGCTGTAGGGGACAAATTATTGCATTGCTGTTAGCTTAGGTCACACAATTTTTGGTATATATTGCAAAGAAACTGTTGAATACAGGTAGCAATGAAACCTAACCCTGCAATTTGACCATTGACAAACCAAGGTCGCCAATCATCCTCAACAGTTAGATTGAGATCACGTATCCATTGAAGTGTTCCAAGGTAAGGGACCACCATATCATGATCACCACTGCAGGGGAACAAAAGAAATAGGGTACACAATGGGGGATCAAAACTGGACTTATAACTGCAATTTCTGGACAAAACCTTATTCGGATAAACTCTCAATTATTTCAGAACAAATCATTAGGCCTTATTCAGATAAACTCTCAATTATTTGGTCCATCAGGTCTTATAATTTTACTCCAACTGATAATCTAATTTACGAAATGCATATTTTCCAATGATAATTAAACTATAGAAAATTTTGTTTAAGAATCTATATCTTTGTCCATTTTGTCGTTGTTGTAGAAAAGCACTGTGTTGATCGGATCTTCAATTTGTAACTAAAGAGAACAAGAAACGATTCAAAACTGTAACAAGTCAGGAGAGGCAAGAGGACATATACTTAACCTGTATATTAATGCCTGATATCCTTTCCT